>NW_007578656.1:0-154294 GCF_000690725.1 Stegastes partitus | reverse complement strand
CCACCCACACATGCAGACGCTGTGTATGCACATATCGCACTCACGCGCACAATAATCTCATCACTCCCTCTAGCTTTGTCTCTTTTTGTCACCCACACACACACTCACTCGCACACCCACCTACCAACCAGCCAAACACATTCCCACCCTGCATCCGATAACACACACACACTCGGGCACACGCACACACACTCGGGCACACACAAATCTCCTCTGTCACTTCCCTACACTGTCTTCCAATTCCATTTCTTTCACTCTCTTCTCCTCGGGCTCTCCATCCATCCATCCACCCCCTGCTTGCCTTATACTGTCTGCACACACACACACACACACACACACACATGCACTGCTCGGTGTGTGTCGGTGTCTCGGTGTATGTGTGCGCCCTCCTCTCCCCTCAGATGATAGTAATAAGGCCGATGATTGCCGGAGATGGAGATGAGGGATGGCGCCTATTGATGATCGTGCCTGTGACAGCCTGGAAGCAAGCTAGACGTCGGGCCTTCATTATTAGCACGAACAATAACAGCAACAGTCCGGCCCTTAATTGAATGAAAAAGACTGGTTGCAGCCAGCCTTATGATCTCAAGATGGGTGGGAGAGTTGGTAGAATAAAAAAAAAGACGGACAGGGTGCGACTGATGGCAAGGTAGCGAGGAAGAAAGAAGACGCCAGAGAAGCTGGAGGAAGCAGAAGAAAATAGAAAGGATGCTTATAATAAGTGAATGTAAATGCACAGAGGAGGAGAGGCTGAGAGGGGGAAAAAAATAACAGGAGACATGAGGTGAAGTGGAAAGTGTGAAACACAGCAGCCCAGAGAGTGCTCTGAAAGGAGCGTGACGAGGTGCACGAGAGGAGCGTGGACAATTAGGACACTTTTATTGAGTGGAGATATGAATAAATAATTGACAACATTCTGTTAGAGTGGAGAAGAATGGGGAGAAAAAAAATGAGGGTTATGAAGCAGCAAAAGGGACTACCAGAGAAGACAGGGAGGCACGAAGAGGGAAATATAGGACCAGAGAAAACACAGGAGCAGGATTTTCAAGGGTTAGTTCATTCAGAGCACAGAAGAGAGCAACGTTTTCTCACTTTGCCACCAAGATAAATGTTTTTCATTCATTGAGGTTCTGTTTCTCTGCAGTGGAGGTGAACAGAATTATAGTTTTTGGTTTTCATAGCGTTGAAGAACTAATCTTGGTTTGGGTGGTTTTTGATTTCTTTTCCATGTTAGTTAATATTTTTGGATTTTGAGACTCAAATCAATGCAACAGTACAAAAAAAAAAAAAAAGGAGTAACAAGCATCAGACGAGGCATACAGCAGCTGTTGCCTGTTCTTCACCAGACAAAGCTTTACGGAAGAGAAGCAAAGGGAAACCCACCGCTGAACAAAAGAGCACACGTTAAATTGTTGTTTAGAAGGCATGTGGGGGACTCTGAAGCCAACTGGAAGACTGTTCTTTGGTCTGATGAGACTAAAATTAAGTGCTTTGGCCATCTGCGAACATCAAACACTGCATAGCATCAAAAAACACACCATCTAAACTGTAAAGCACGGCGGTGGCAGCATCATGGTGTAGGAATGCTTCTCTGAAACAGACCCTGGAAGGCTGTAGAGGAAGTAGAGTGGAATAAATGCAACAAAGTACGGGGAAAACCTGGAGGAGAGCCACTGCGGGTTGGGAGAAGATTTGTTTTCCAGCAAGACAATGACCCGAAGCGAAAGCTAAGCAGTAATGGTGTAAATACAACAAGGTGAATGTTCTAGAGTTGCCAAGTCAGAGCCCAGACTTCGATCGACTTGAGAATTTATGGCAGGACTTGAAAAAGGTCTTTCCATTTGATATACTTGTGTAACCTGAAGAATATGGGTAAAATTGAAGCGTCCAGATAATTAGCGTCCAGTAATTGCGGCTAAAATTGCATCTACTAAATACTGACTTGAAGAGCGTAAACACTTATGCAGTCACTTCTTTTATGTTTTATATTTTTATATAATTGTTACTTTGTAGAAATCTGTTTTCACTTTGACATTATACTCATTTTTTTGTAATTTAAAAAAACAAACTAATTACATCGACCATGATTCAGTGTTGAAAACAAAAGCGACCAACTTCAGAGGATAAATACTTTTTTATAGGCACTGTACAAGGGCTGATCAAAAAGTTTGTTAGTAGTACGAGTGCACAGAGTGTATCGCACTGATCCGACACATGCGAGCAGCAGCAGCTGTCACAATTCAGGAGATCACGTGATGCTGAGTTATCGATAGTGGGTCCTGTTTTGTCACCACTTCTCCAAATTGAAATTCAAGTTGACAGGTTGCTGATTTTCACACTGTTTAGCAGATTCAACACTTATCAGATGATGCTTAGCATGTTACAGAACAGGAAGTTGAAAGTGTCGCAGAAGTGCGAGGAGCAGTGAGTTGTTGCACCGGGAGACTGCTTGGATAGAAGTGGAATTTAAAATCAGGTACAGTTCTTGGTTGTTATAGGCCCAGTTTTGCCATCGCTTAGATGTACTGGTTTTACATTTTGTCTAAAAAAAAAAAGCTTTTGGCATTTAGGGGTCCATTTATTAAAAGAAAAGAAAAAAGAAAATTGACAAACAAAAGTGAAAATGACATCACAGCATTTCTTTCCAAAATCAGTGACCCATTCGAGGCTCCGTCACACCAGAAAGCGCAGCGAAATGCATCCGTGCTCACCATATGTTTTTACTAACAGCGCACTAACAAGCTGGAAACATGCTAATCAGTAACACTGATTCTCTTTCTTCTTTTTTCTCACGAGCATTGTGCCCTAAGGGGGAGCACAGTTTATCCAAAAAGCACATTTATGCCATCAACTCCTGTCACGTGATTAGTTAAGGTTAGAAGTCTGCACATCATCGCTGTGTCGTGCTATATTAAAAATAGGCTTGACCAAAACGCGATGGTAAAACACAGCCAATGAACCATTTTGCACTTTTTGGCTTTTTGTTCTCGAGGTCAGCGATGCCAAGACAGCGTGTTGTTGGTCAGCACTGCACAAGCTCATGTCAAAGTTTCTCTACAGTTGAATAACACAAAGAATTTATGTAGATTTATTGTTGCTCATGCAAGAAAATCCAGAGTTTTGGGTAAATTAAAAACTAAAACTGATTTTGGTGCAAATTTTTTTTACCATTTCCAATGCTGCCTTTACTCTGGGTAAATCACTGGAGGCGGTTTTCATCATAACCTTTTGTTCTGAGCAAACATTTAAAATAGTAACAGTTCACAGTGAGGTCTATGTCAAGCAAGGACGCAGCTCTTGTGTGACACGTCGCTGTGATCACCTCAAACACATCTCAATTAACCTCCTCGGTGTTGCAGCGGAGGCACGGATCTGGAAACCTTGGCACACAAAACGGATTTTGTGTAATTTTGATCAAGTGATGGTGAAGTGTAAAGGGAAATCGGGTAAATCTATCAAAACTGTGCAGATATATTTTAATGATAAAGGCGATGTGTGATTTAAAAGAAAAAGAAAAATCTTTTATGGGTCTTTATTCAGACAGTGAAGAGTGACAGGGAAACGTGAGGGGAAGGACGTGCAGCAAATGAGCCGCCGGCTGGAATCGAACCACGGCTCTGCGGTGGGGTCTGTAGCCCCTGCACATGGGTCGCCACCTTATCCGGTTGAGCTAATAGGGCGCCGCTACGTGTGATTTTTTATGTGTAGAAGCAATATAAAGAGACAAGTTTAAACTGCTATCAAGACACGTGTTTTCACTGGTATAAGTGCACATTCATCAAGTGCGTTCATGGCTCTTTTTATCACTTTGAATTTGTTAGTCAACATGACATGGCAGTCAATCTGTGCATTGCCCTCTATGACAGACTTGATTTAGCAGCGCAAAGGCTCCACATCCAAAGCCGCTAATCAAATTGTCACAGCACGCCGCAAACATGCTAAAAATGCGGCGGCTAGACAGGTCCGGGCATCACGCTAACGACATCATCACTCATATTAATAACACAACATGCTTTCCCGATGCCCTTTCTCTTTGTGCTGGCATTAAAAAGACAAAAAAAACATAACTGAGGAAAAATCAATTTCTGCATCTGCACCTTGTTTCCGCGCCATCGTGGGAGAAGGAATACATTAATACATTAATCAGGGTCAAATCACGCTCAGCCTGACAAAAACCAGAGAGAGAAAAAAACAGGAAAGGAGAGAAGGGAAGAAGGAAATGGAAATAAGGTTGAAGGAGGAGGGTAAGGAGAATAGAGCTCTGATAAAGGGGGGGGGGGGATCTGGAAAGGAGGAGAGACCAGGCCAGAGGTAAGGGGCTGAATATTGATAGGAAAGTGATAATGTCTGGAAATGAAGAATGGCAGAAAAAAAAAGAGGGCAGCCAGAAGACAGACAGGTGCATCGGGCTGCACCTGAGGTGGCTTAATGACAGAGGGAAGCTCTCTGGTGGGGACGGCAGCAGCTGCCCTGAATTTTTTATAGTCGGCTTCACGGAGCGATGGCTGAGAGACACCATGATATGCCTCACCCATGTTCCTCTGAGAGCAGCCTTTCATTAGTCGTCTCCCGACCCCGAGGTGAGAGCGGCTGGGAGACGAAGTTGGGAGGAAATAAAACTCGAAATTGTTTTGAGAGAGGGAAGCCGAAAGAAAGTTAATACTGAGGAAGTTGTGAGTGTATTTATGGTCCTCTGAAAAATAAAAGCATCCAGTCTTCGCTGTTGGGAGCTGTTATGATGGATTTTGGGTAATGGAGTTTTGATTGATGAGTAATGTCTGGCCGGTGCAGGGGTCTGAGGACTCCGCTACGCTGATATCTGACCGCCAGAAATTACAGCATCTCCTGCTCTGCTATACCCGCCATGTTTAATTCTCTCGCTAAATTGTTTAGGTATGTAATATTGAATATCTCATAACTTTTTATAAGTGCTATAAAACGACTGCGATCCCTCAGAGACAAACCCACAGAGGAGCCTCAGAAATCCACTTTCCTTATGATCTCAAACATCCAAATTCCCTTTTGCTCGCCCCCCCCCTCCTCCTTTAAAGACTGCAATTAGGCGAGGTAAAATGATAATGTTTTCGTCTTTAGCATCCCTTTGGTAAACATTGCCGTTAGGATCAATTAACCAGCAGCTAATGAGCAAAGTGGGGGTCTGCCTCAATATTGCACCATTGTTCATTGGCGATTTTTAATTAATGGGTTTTGAAGTAAAAATCGCAAAAGTTTTTAATTGTTTTTCTTTCTGAGTGGAGGGGGGGTGGCGGGGGGAGGGGGGGTGCAAGATCAGAGTGTTAATTATAAAGTGGGGGCTTTAAAGTGAGGAGGATTTAGATTTTTAATTAAAGAGGAATTTGATGCGACCAACAGACTTGAGTTCAATTGTCACACAATCCCCTGTTATTCTCTCCTGCCCGCCGTCTTCATCTGCCTGCCTTCCTTCTCCTCTGTTTTGCAGCCTTCCATCTTCTGCCACTCATTTCGCTCTCTCTCCACCCCTGAACGGTGTTGATGTCTCCCTCCTTGCGGGGTGTTGCTATCAGAAGCCGGATTAGGGACTGAGAGCTCTGCTCTCAAATGGTGAAGATGAGGCCTGAGTGAGGAGAAGGAGACGGGAGGAGGGCAAGAGGGGGATGGCTCAGTCACTCCATCGGATTTCCAAGATTGAATTAGTGAGCTTTAGACAAATCAGAGCCCTTTTGGACATGTTCACAATGTTTCCGTCTCCATTTTCCCTCGTCTCCTCCCGTCTCCCCTCTTCCAGCCGGGCCTCCTTCTCCTCCCTCCGTCCCTCCATCTCCTTTCCTCCTCATCTGCTCTCCCTTAATAGCGCGTAAGATTGTTTTCATAGCAGTGATAAATTAGGCTGAAGTGATTAGCGTGGTGTGAAACGTGATTACATACTGTAGCTTTGCTGATTTGTCGAACAGATGCCCTCTACCAGCTAGACTTTGGTAGGTTACAGTGTTGAACTCAGTCTCCCCCACAGCTGGAGATCCCAGCAGACGTATGCAGGTTAATTGCCTTGATTGTGGATATAGCCCCACCATACCGTCGGGACTGCAACCTGCAGTTCATTTGTTCCTGCGGTAGCTGTTAACAGTTGCTCACACCTACTCACACACGCGCAAGTTGCGAAGCCTGTTTGCAGGCCAGTCGTCATTACATAAAAAAGGGAGGCCTGAGAAGTACAGAGGCAGCGGTGACGTGGGACGTTGAGTCATTGTGCCGTCAGTTGACTTCAAAAAAATGGATGGGGTTGTTAAAATTAGAATGTAAGAGCACAATATTTGCCAATCATCTGGATTAATAGGTTGGTGGCGTAACTTTCATCAGCGGCAGTGGGATGAGAGACAAAGTGCTGCTATTTTTTGAGGAGCCCCATCAACAGGGGTGGAATAACATGAAAGAATAATAACTAGAGAAACGGCTGACCTCCTGTTGTCTCAACCCTTCCGCCCGTGTTGCTGTGATTACGCCAATCACTGTCATTAGCATTCCCTGCGATTAATGTGATTTCTCATGCTTTGTTGCATGCATGCTAATGACTAACACCCAGCTCCCTCCTCATTTCAGCTCTAAAAACTATCCGCCGCTCTCTCTTGAAACGCTCATCTGGCACTGAATTAACCCAACTCCTCGAGCTGGAGCTACTGTATTAATACACGCTGTGCAGCCGGCAAATCCTCTCCTGATTAAGACAACAACCTGACCCAGCATTCATCTACACCGGAATCAGCCCTTATCAATTTTAGCTCAGTGTGATTCTCATCTCTCATCCATCTTTCTGCCTCTCTCTCCTTAACTCATCTCGTTTACCCCCCCGATTTCTAATTTTTATTTTTTTTTTCCCCACCGGAAAAGGGCACAAAAGAGGAGGAGAAGCTGGGATTACCATACGCCAATCTTTTCCCCTCATCCCTCTACCTTTTTAACTTTGTTGCTTCTCATCACGTGGGTGCTCTCCTTATCTGTTTATCCCACTCTCACTAATCTTCATTTTTTTTTCTTTTTTTTTTTTTATACCCGCTACCATCCCTTGCTCTCCGCTTTAATGCCTTTTGTGCCTTTATCTGACTCCTAACGTCTCCCGCTCTCGTGTGTTCCTTGGCTTTGCTCAAGGTTTTCTCTCCAGTTGTATGTTAAGCGTGTTCTTTATACAACAGATTGACTGCAGAGGAAACTGGCAGGTACATTTTTCGCTCGTAGCTCGCCGTGTACACCGAGTATTGAGGTCGCTGGGGACAAATTATAGACAAACAGGATTTGGAATATTTATCTGAAGTAGAGGGACATGTGCTTGTATTGTGAGGAGATTATTACTATATATATATTTGTTCAACAGCCCAAGTGGCCTGTTTTGGGTCGGCTTTATGTAGACACATCATGGCTCTCGGTCGACGCTGTTGGTTTTAATATCTCAACAGATGTGAATTGCTGTTAATTTTGACACAGATGATCACATTCCTCTCTGAATGAGTCGTAGTGACTTTGGCGATGCCCTGATTTTCCCAGCACCATCATGAGGTCATAATTTGAATATGTGCAGTGCTTTTAAGACCAAATAAGTAGAAAACAGACATTTCCCCTCGACCTTTATATTACAGCCCTTTTCAGAAACATTTTAACACTTGTGTTCCTCACAGCTTCATTTAGACGCCGCAGCGACGGAGAATTTAGTGAAATCTGTCATACACGCAAGATTGGACAGTACGTCAAGTGATGCATAATTCATGATGGTGTGCTAAAAAACAAAAGACTAAATCTAAATCAGTGCAATGTAGCAAATGATTTAACTGCAGCTAATAAACTGTGACTCTGAGTGTGACAGCTCACCTGTCTGAAGTGAAGAACAGTACGCAGTGTGACTCGCAATTAGATCCTAATTGATCCTGTCTCCATGTTGGGTATTATTTCTAATTATGAGTAATAACTGAGGTTCATTCTGTTGATGCATGTGCAGAAATGCGTGCAGTTCGGTGACGCTCGTATGGATCCTGCTGCCGTCTGATGCTGCAGGTATTTAATACATTCCACAAACAGCTGAAAGCGTACTGCCTGTCTGTCCATTAATGCATGCACTTCAGACTCGAGTCATACTGGATGTGATACAATGATGCTTCGAGGTCTGACCTTGAAGGAGTAAAGTGTGACCAGGGTGCTCATTCAGACGTGCTCAGATGCCGCCTGATTAACAGGAAGGAGTGTGACAGCGGCTTATGTTTATTGCTCATTAGCCTGCTAACATGCTAAAATTATGATGATGAACTTGTTTTAAAACCCAACAGACCAGCACGTTAATATTGTAGTTGTAAGCATGTTAGCGAGCTGACATTAGCATTTACCTGAAAGGCGTGATGTGCTTCCTTACAGCCTGAGAGAGGCGCCAACGTGACTGTGGTTGTTTGAATGCAACAGCAACGAGTGTTGGTTCAATGGCACTTGTGCTGTTAAGGTCAGCACTGAAAAAGCTTCTTTTTTTCTGTAGCCTTGTTTTCTTTTGTCGGCTTTTATTCAGTTCTTGATGTGCAGTTTTTTTTTTCCTCCAGCGTGAACTACTGCTTTTTGTTTTTCCGATCCTGAAGGCTCTCTCGATGCAGGATAGCATTCATCATGATTATGCCACCCTGATAATGAGACATAGTGGAATTAATATTCATTTGTCGCTCGCCGTCCACTGGGACTCTAAAATGTAAATGAGTGTACTCTACTGTGGCGCTCGGGCTTATGTATGTGAGTCCAATCAAAGTGTGACTCAAAGTGAAAGTGCGTTGCTTTGAAACTTTTCGAGCCAGTCGACCGTGTACAGTAGCTCGAATGTGGCCTTTATTGTAGTTGAATGTAACAGCCTGGCCTAGAAGTCAGGATTGTGACTCCTAGGAGCCAAAATCCTGCAGCGCTGCAGAGACAATCCAACACGAGGAGCGTTCAGTGCACCGGGATGCTATTTTCCCTGCGTAGCACTTGTGGCCAAGGCGTTTCACTAATTAAGTGGAGGAGGTTTTTTTTTAGAGTCACAAATGACTTTTATTGGCACAGCGTGGAGGGGAGAAAAAAAAAAAAGAAAAAAAGGACCCATATTTGGATTTTTAAAACTGCACCTAATTATACTGGTGGTTGCTCTTGCATTGCATTTGTCACTGTGTGTTTCTCTTTAGCTCAGTCGGTGCTTTTAACTAAAATGTTCCAGTGGGTTTTTGAAGTTGAAAATAACATCAGGTGCACATTTGACAAAATGAGTGTCCCCCATCCTCCGTGCAGCTTTAACACAGACGCTTACGCCTGCTGGAAAATTAGAATACAAAATTGTACATAATGCAGTTCTAATCGTAGCGTGGTTTACATGGGCGACGTTCAGCCACAAGTACCGGAAATATTGTCTTTTTGAGCGGATGTGCTGAAGGGGACGGTTTCAACTCTTGTCCTTTGACTTTGCAGGTTATTAATTCCTCTCTGTGGTGCTGTAGCCTGTCAGCACTCGGCACTGTTGCATCTGCTGATAGTTGTGATAAGTGCTTTCTGCACTCTGAAGGTTTGGAAGGAGAGTCTGCGTGCAAAACAATGCAGTTGACAGAACTCATAAAATCACAAAACCTGAAAATGTTCGAAGTCAGAGGCGTTTTTTTTTTAAAAAGATGGGACGCCGTTGAACCCGTTTTTAGTTTGGAGTCCTATGAATAAAACTATAAATGTGCTCGTAACTAGATTTTTTCTTTTTTTTTTTTGGTGCTTTGTGACTCCTTGAAGTGTTTTATTGTGCAGAATAGCGAGTCTTCAACATCTTCTGTTTCTCAGTTTGTGTCTATGAAGGACAGCGAGCAGGTAAGGACGCTGCTCAGGGTTAACAGGCTTGGTTGAATGCAAAAGTCCCAAGAGGTTTTTGAAGTGAAAGACAGAGAGAGAGAGAGAGAGAGAGAGAGAGAGAAAAAAATGTAAGCGTGAGATGTGAAAATGGAAAGAGAAGGCGATGGTGGTAGAGACACGAGGGCGAAGCAGAAATGACCTCTGCAGTTCTGTTGATGACATGAAGCAGAATAAGAGGAGAGATGAGGGAGAAGAGGGGAGACAAACTGAGCAAGGAGGATTAAGAAAGCAGCTGGTGAGGATGATCCAGAAGAGAGTCGGGAGGGAGGAGAGAGAGAGAGAAACAGAGAGCGAGAGGGAGAGAGATGAGGAGAAAGAAGGTGGTGGAGGGAACTAGAAGAAGGGGAGGTGCAAGAGATTGATGAGGGAGAGTGAGAAACTAATTCTCACTTCACTCTGGGCTGGAAGATTAAGGAAGATTAGAGAGATAGAGTGAGGGAGGGAGAGAGATGGGGTGATAACTTCTGCCACACGCCACAGAAAGATCTTTGAATGCCTAATACCCAGAGAGAGACAGAGAAAGAGTGAGTGAGTGAGAGGGGAAGATTATGAAACAGAATAAGTGGTGAAAAAAAAACCCCAACAACAACAACACAGAGTGAATGAGCGAAGGAAGGAGGAGAGACAAAGAGCTGGATTGACAAGAGGATGGATGGATAAGGACAGGAGCAAATCAGGCTCAGAGGGGTCCTAATGGTGGTGATCCTTGAGCGTATAAATGTCCTTTACAGAGGAGGCCATTTCTAGCTGTGTGCAGTAATCCATGCCATGAGAGCGTAGATGCAAAAATTCAGGTCATCTATACACCTCTCCGGTACCCGCTTTCACCGAGACTCCCCATTGGGATTCATTCTCTTGTACTGTGCAAGTCTGTGTGACGGTATCTTTTACATTCGGTTCTTTTTCACTTGCATAAAGGGAAACCTATTTTCCATTCCTTGCCACTGACATCTATTTATTCTCTCTCTTGACTGTTGGTGCAAAGTCTCAGTAGCTATAGGCTGCTGTACATTTTTTCGGGAGAAAGGGGTGATGGAACAAAGCTCGAGCAGACATTATGCGGACGTATACGCGCCCTCGCGCCCGTGTTGTGTTGCACTTGACGAATGTATGCGTCCGCACGCTCGAGCACGCGCCTGCCGCCACAGAAGTTTCTGTTGGAGACAAGGAGGGAAAGAAAGAGAGGGAAAAAGAGAGGGAGAGTGCTGCAGTGGCAGACTCAATCCGTCATGCAGGATTACAGTGTAAGCTTCTCCACGGCCATAGATGTGGTTTTTATGGGAGAAACACAGGGCTTTTCTAAACGCAGCGGCCCCTGCTATCCCCGCTTCATATTAGAGAGAAAAGAAGAGGGCGGAGGAGGGTGGAGGGGATTCTCCCCCTGGCTGCTATCTCCATCCTCGATGCAGGGAAAAAAAAGGGCTTTCCAGGGGGCAGGTTGGAAGGTGACCGCAGCTTCCACCTCTGCACCCCGACGCGCCGAAGGTGGGATCATTACCGCACCTCGCTGAGGCAGAGGTGACCTTGGAAGGTGACTGGAGCCTCACAGCTCTGTTTCTTCTTAAATCTAGGATTGATGTGAGGGGATCCCGTGTGTTTGAGAGAGTATTTCTGTTCATGTGTGTCGTGTAGCGCGTGTGTCAGTCTGCCTCTCACATCTTAAATAGAATTTATAGCCCTGCTGCTGGAGTGGTGCCAGAACATCCCAAACATTACACAGCATGAATGCACCCCGCAGAAAAAATCGGCCTGAAAATACAACACAGCCAAACTTTGATCTCCTACATCGCCCTGCTATACACACCACTGAGACGGGGGAACGCAGCTTGGAATTCCTGCCTCAACGTACACCCACAGCCTCGGTTCACTTTGAACTAGCGCGGAACAAGGTCCCAATAAAAACAACGCAGCCACAAATATTGTTGGAAAGTAAAAAAGAGTGGGATAGAGAGCTGCTTGCCCACGTAGCAGAGGCTGCCGCTTCAGCTGACGACTGCCCCCTCGAAAAGGAACCAACTGCTGCACTGCTGACGCGCGGCTGGATGTTGCACAACATCTTTGCTGCACGGAGCACTCGGTTTTAATTTCCACATCCTTTATCCGATCCTCACCCAAGGTGGCCCTGTGTTATAACCTGCCAGAGATAGCGACTTAAACATGTCGCAATCTGCTCGGTCTGCCTGAGCCGCTGGAAAATAAACAGAACAACCAACTGACCCAAATAGAGAGAGACAATAGAGAAATGAATTTGAGATTGAGGCGCCATTAGAATCGCAAAAAATATACTGTCAGTTATGGTGCAGAAGCAGAAGAAGACCTAGGGAGCATGTAAGTAATACAAAGAGGGGAGGGGGGGATGTATGCTAATAAGGCTGGGACTTAGTGCCTTCAACGAGGGGGATTAAAAGCTGTGACAGTACAAGCTTCCAGGCCTGTTCAACCAGCAGAGCAAAGGCGTGAATGCAGCAGGCTACGATAAGGGAGCAGGACACAACAACATCCTTGGGATAGATGGTTCTGACAAAACACAGATACAAGTCGGTGGTGAATAGATATGAGCAAGATGAGCACTGTGTTCTGTTGTTGATCTGGTAAGAACAGTGGTTCCGGCAAGAGCTGGAACAGGTGCTTCAAGGGCTCCTAAAGTGGAACCCGGCACATAAAGTTAAGCTCAAAATGATTCATATCCATGCCAGACTTCAATTTGTAGCGACTTTCTTTCTCAACAATAGGTTTCTCCTGGCTGGAAATGCCCAAGACGCTATTAATCTTTCATACCACATAAAATGTATGCAGAGAAAATTCAGCTTCAGTATGTGTTCAAATGGTCCTGGCAGTTTCTAACATGTTCAACCATGTAACAGATGATTCAATAGTTCTTTAGTCGGTTACTAGTCAAGTGCAAGTTGTGGTTAAAACCAAAGAGCTGAATGAGCTGCTATTACCGTCCATCTCTGCTCACAAGAATGCTTATCCAAATGTTTTCAAGCACCAGTGGCCACAGAGCAAGGCATTATAAAAAAAATACCAGAGGTTCCACATTGTGAAAAATCTCAAAAGTTGTGGGAGGAAGCCAGAAGCGCCCCCTGCACTGCCAAGAACAAAAGTGCAGGAGGCCAAGAAAATCCAAGGATCATCACCTATAGGCCACCCTGATGAATCTGAGCAATTCTGATCCCGACATCTCAATCAGGCGCTACAGCAGACACTGAACAAGGCTGATGGATGCTCACTAAGGAGGACGGCGTTTCTCCAAAACGGCCGCACAAAAGTTTGCTTAGGTCATCAGTTCTTTATCTTGGATCTGTCTTTTCTTACTTTTTTAAGTCCTTTTCAGCCAGAAGAAACCTATTGGTCAATTACAAATTCACTCTAAATCTAAATTTAACATGGATATGAATGATTTTGGGCTAAACTGGTTTGAGTATTGCATCTAAATACATTTCAGAGGTCTCTTAGATTCAACCCACTACCCCCAGCTGCTACTATGCCCTATATTATGAAACTCGGCTGTGATCTTTTGGTTTCGAGAGAGTAGTGGTTCCAAACAGAAAGTATTTTCTCCTTTTGCTTCCTTAGCTTTGCCAGCCAAACAGCTGTAGGGATGGCAGTTGGTACATCGGTCTGCTACTTTGGTCCAGGCTGAAGCATCTGGGCAGGTGATGGATGGATAACCATCAAACTTTGAAACAGACATCATCCCCCCTGAGGATGAATCGCTGACTTGCGTGATCTCGGGGCATTTCATCTGGCACCAGCTGCAGGTTAAATTAATCAGTGAACTATCTCCACAGCTATAAGATCCTCTAGCACAAAAAAGTTCCCAGAGGATCTGTCCTAATGACTTTGGTGATTTCTTGAGTACCAGCTGCAGGGTGATTTTTTTTTTTTTTTCCCAGTTCAGAGTAAAGTTTCTATTGGATGGATTAGTGTAAAATTTGGCAGCGACATCCACATCTGACATCCGCTGACATCTCCACAGGACGGATTGCTATAACTCAACTGTTAATTTATCCGACGCCATCCCAAGAGAAAATTAAAGTTAGTTAATGACTTCACATGCAAAAGTAATGACATCCTCATCAGTGTCAGCTGTACTTCATGTTCAGTGCTAAATAGCAAATGTTTGCTGTGTGAGGAGGATGGTTTCGTCAGATTGTTTTCTCAAAAATATTTTTAAAATATTGGATGCAATCCATCCAAATTCCAAAGTTAGAAAGTGTGGGAAGGTTCAGACACCATTTGACAAGCTGATAAACTCTGAAGCATGCTCATGCCTTCAGTGCTGCCTCACTGTCTGTACACATTTCTCAGGTCTGGCCAATTATTGGATCTGATTTTTCGCATTTTTCAGATTACCAATATAGTCTTTCAAAAACAGAATCCCGATGAAATAAATTCACTTAACAATGTGCTGCTCTGAAGCAGCTGCTCCTGAAGGAAAAATAGTAGTAAAAAAAATAAGAAAAGTTTCAATCAAACGTGTAAAAAAACCAAGTATACAACAGCATTCCAATGATGTTTGGTGTTCTAGTGTGTGTTATTTTGGGTTTTAACACCAAGATTTCAGTTTTTACTGCAACATGTGTTAAAAATCATTATCAAGACTGAGAAAAAAAACAACTTATTGGTCGACCTCTAGGGCCTGGTAAGCAGATATGTGTTCGATATGTTTTGCAGCTGTAAATGAATGTCTGTTTGCAGTCACTTAATGCATAAACCACTGAAATACAGCAGGGGAAAAATCTTAGGTTACAGCATTTAGGAATTAACATGAACTCTAAACCAAACATGTTCTGCAATTCAGAATCATCCCCCACAGGTGCTACTACAAACTAAAGCAAACACCCTTTCATCATCAAAATACTGCACACCTGTTTGTGCAGCTCGCTTCAGCGGGGAGCATTAGTAGATACGAGAACTCCGAACACCTGTGGAGAACACATTTCGTAGAAAGTTTTCAGTGCCCAGTAGAGTCTTATTGATCGCATCAGAAGGCCATTTAAAGTAAGTCTTCTTGATCTTTCGTCAATTTGCTCTCTCTCCACCTGGGTTGGGACGTAAACATGAAGAAAAGATCTTTAAATGTAAATGGAAGAGAGAATTGGGGCGATTAAGGTGGAACATTGAGTGTCATTATTCACCCTCCTTATTGGCCGGTAGCCTCGGTTTAATTCTGAAATGTGCCATCTCCTCCCCGATGCACCGCATATTATCGCTGACAGCCGTGGACGTGTTGTGCTTTTTAATGTCTGAAACGACCCTCTTCCCACCCTGCCTCGTCCTCTCCTCGACCTTCTTGTCCAGGCTCGGCGCCTCTCGAAAGGAACGCCCTTGAAAGGTAAACAGCAGAGGTGGAAGAAAAGGGTGTCATGAATTAAACCTTGGACAAAAAAAAAACATCTTCAAGTACTGTGCAGTGAAGCACTTCTCCTTCTAATAAGGACTAACTTTATTAACCTGATCTATGATGCTTAATGGCTCACAGAAATGACAGGTGGGAATACTCTGAGCTCAGGCAAATAGGCTCCTTTAGTGGGTAATTTTCTTACAAACCGTCTCTAACAGCCTGCATGAAAAATCTGGGCTATTTTCATTCTCGCACACACATCTTAATACGCGCACCTACGCACTCCCGCGCGCACACGCACAACTTTTCGAGAGACAAAGTCCATCTGCAATTCCCGAGGACTTCTGCCGAAATGTCAGCCAGTGTGTTGAAAGGATCAGATAGCTTTTTGATGTTGCACATGCAGTCAGGCGGAAGAGGGAGAGAGACAGGCTTGATAGGCATCAGGTGTAATTTTGGTAACTGCTTTGGCAGCTGATGACTCACCATTCAGAGAATGCGGGCTGAGCACCCACCTAGAGAGACTGAACCAGATGAGCTGGCTGACACAAAAACATCCCCTGACCTTTGTGCATGAAGATCATTGGAGCTGATCAGCTCCTTCCACTTCTCAGCAGAGAAGCAGCGGTGGGGCCTAAAGGTGGAGAGATGTCAGGTGTTGTTATAGTTCAGTGACACATTAGTAATTTGCGGTGGCCATATGATGTAGGAACGACCAGGGGGTCCACTTTCTTGTGCAGTGGGAGAGATGTGACTAGAATTATGGCATGGCGTGAAATTCTGCCTTTTCTACCAATAATTGCATACACTCTGCTATTTCTACATAATTTATAGTTTTAAAAGCCTGGAATGGTTTCTGGAATTTAGCAGTAAATCAGTGGCCTTTACTGGGTCAGTGCTGTCGCTGTGTGTATATCCGCACACTCTTAGCCAGCACTTTACCTTATGACCAGACAAATCAGCCAGAGGACTACTTGAACTCTTGCCAAGGCAGTAAAATATAGGCCACAAATGTTGTCCCTGTCCTGACCTACTGGCACGTCTCCTGGCACTGTGATTCTGTGGACTGTCTCCTGTCAAGATTTATTTGATCTTTATGGCACCTCTCACGGTTTATATACTGTAGCCTAAGATAAAGCAGCAGCAGCAGTGGAGCCTGCATGTGCCGTATTCAGTCAAGCTGGGTCTGATTGTACCAGTTTAGAGTTCTGCGGTCAAAAGTAAGGGTCTGGATCTTTAAATTAAAACTGAATGTACCACAAGAACTAGTTTTTTATGTGAGGACTGTTAAATATTTACACCCAGTAACTGTCTGGTGTAGCAAACTGGGTTGAATTAAGGAGATGCCTCCTCCATTCATTCCTATGATCGTTGCTCGTCGGAAGCATACGCTAAAGAAGAAGCTTCCTTATGCTTCCTGTCACTCCCATATTTCATATTCATTGAGCGTGACAGATAACTTTACAGCTGCTGCTTTACTAGTCATTGTGCGTGTGCTAAATAGGGCCAGCGTGCATCACTTGATGAACATGAAAGTTACAGAACTCCTGTGCCAAAAATTCTTCATGCAGCTTGGACTAAACAGATGAAAGCCGCATCGACTCGCTAATATAGGAGCTGTTTATAACGAGAAGTAAGACAGACTGTGCGGAAAACGTCTTACCCAATAATGCCGTTCAATGTGGGGGTTTTTAGTTACAGGTTCAATTTGCTAAAATCTATCAAGTGAATAAAGTGAAAAATGGGTTTTAAATTACTGCACAAGTAGATAAGTTGTTTGGGTTGCTGCTTCACAATTTAAGTTTTACCGTCTAACCATGCAGCGAGATCTTGGCCGCACCACGTGCATTAATTAGTCTTGCATAGTCAGACAATTCTACACAACGCTGTTCAGAATGGTCTACCTGCTCCTTCAAAAAAGAAATGCTCTGACCCGATTTCACTTCAAAAATAGTGATGGAGGAATTCCATTTGCATGTAGGCAGGCGAACACTGCCAATAAAATGAATAATTCACCCAAAAAAGAGGTTGTTGTGACTGTAGCGAAGGGAATTTTTACAAAACAAACGAACTGTAGACGATATGTCTCCATCCAGTGAGTCAGACGAGGCCTTAATAAATAATACGCTGCCTATAGCGTTAGTATAATAATGTTATTTTTGCTTTCATGCTGTTTTTTGACTCATTTATTCGCTATTCATGATAAAAAAATCATCCGAAGGCTGCTACTTTATGTTTAATCTTAACAGCAATAGCAGTCCATTATGGCTCCAGGCTGTGAGTCATGTTCACATATGTCTTTAAACCCTCCCAAAATAGGGTAGCTGATAAATTATTGCATGAATAGACGCACTGTATAATACATCATTTGGTTGGATATTCGAAAAGGTGCTGGCTGTAGACTCCCCCAGGCACTAGTGGTACAGTCCAAACATAAGTGCAACGCTAGAAAATTGAAAAAAGTTGTTCAAAAATTTGAATTCTGAAACAACAACTCAAAGTTGAACAATTAAAAATAAAACTGAAAGACAATCATTCATTTGTGAAGTAAATAACAAATGGATGCTGAAAGTTTCAAACCCATTTTTCATTTTTAAAATGAATTTTTATCATGCAAATTGAAGAAAGGATTGCGTACAGACTGTGGGTTAGTGTAACTGAATGTTTCCTGCTCATGCCAAACTGCATCACTGTAGTGGAGTTAGGTCGTCACTGACCTCTGCAACTCAGCTCCTTCTCAGCATAAACTGAAATACAAACATTATTTTTGGTGTTATCTTCCAGGTCGTATTTATTTTCGTGATCTCAGATTCATAAAATGTGCACAGGTTTTTTAGCAAAACGCACTACAAACATGGCCTCGCTGCACTCTGTGGAGCGAAGGAGCACATTATGAAAAATATCTCTGAAGACGTAAACTGATGCTGGTTAACAGATAAAAAAAAAATACATTTGTGTTTCCCCCCCTCAGGGAAGAAGTCCAGGTGAGACAGAAACATACGGAATGCTGAGGCCGCAAATACGGCTCATTACTGAGCACCTAAGAGGGAGAAATGATGGATGGATGTATACGAAGCTGCAACACATTTTGGTGTCTATATTGTAAAAAAAAACAACATTTTTTTTAACAAGCCTGAACCCTCACATCTCTCATGTTTGCTGTTTCTGCTGCACATTCTGTATTTTAAATAGCAGCATTCTTGCTTTATGTTCTACAAGCTCTGACATTTTTTGTAACCCCATTGATCTCGCTGAAAGCCAAGCAAATCCAAAGCCCCCTGTCGCTGCTCTGTTACACTGAGTATTTTTAGTCCTAATCTCACCAACAGGCAAACAGCCACCCCTAAGTGGACAAAATTTCAAAGCTCTTACGTCTGTGAATTCATACCACTGTTTTTTAATGTAAGAAAAGAAAAAAAAAAAAAAAGAAGACAAACCCCGCTGCTGTCACACTGTTTACCTGCACTCGCTTCCCTCGTTGTCCTCTGCAAACCTCTCGCCTTTCGGGGAGTTATCTCCCGTCCATAGGCTGCCGCTGTATTCTCTCCCAAGGGGAGGTTAGCACCTGCTGTCAGTATATCACTAAGGCTGAGGTAGAGACAAGGCTGAGGACACGGGCGGAAAAGGTACTCATACATTAACAGACGAAAACTCCCGCTGCTTTTCACCTCCTCGCTCCCTGACAGGCCTGCTTTTATCTGCTCAGGTTCAAGGCGAGGACGGGAGCTGCTTTACGGGGCTTTGCACTTAAAAACTTACCCGTCCGGTCCTTTCCGAGGGGAGGACCGACTCTCCCCCCTCCTCACCTCCCGCCGCCTCCACCTCTACGCCTCCCATCCTCTTTTCACACATGCTAACTATACCTGCAGCCGTCCCACCAAACATCCTCTTTTCTGGAGCTCGCCTTTGTTACCTCCATGCATAATTCTTTTGCTTTTTCTCTCCTGGTGTGAGAGAGCGCTTCCTTTCTTCTCTCTGACTTCACTGCGTCCAGAGAGGCAGTCCCAAGAGCTTTCTTGACTTTCCCTACCAGGTGCAGATGCAAGTGTGTGTTCGGGGAGGTTTTTTCTTTTTGTGTGTGTGTGAGTGCGACTTGATGAATTTGAGATGCTGGGATGAATGAGGCTTTGTGAGCGCAGAGCATTTTTGTGTGTGTTTGTGCACACGGGTAAACAAATAAATACTTTTTTCCCGGAGAATGTTTTGTCAACAGGGCTTGAAGTCACACGGCGTGTTTGTTCGTCGTTGTGGAGAGGCTGAGCGCGGACGTGCCGCTGCGTCTGGGTCAGTGTTTGCCTGTTTCGACAAGAGAGGACAGACGGCACGCGAGGAGAGGAATTGTAATTAAAAATTGCGGTCTTGTTAAGTCGGTGACAGCTCGCAATCGATGATGAGTGCCTGTCTAAAATATTAAAGAACCGAGAGATCATTTGAGTTTTAGGCAGCATCGAGCCGCTAAGAGGAGAATAGTGAAGATATTTATGAGCTCAATTGAGCGTTTTATTAAGAAACATGGTTTAGGTGTTGAAAACTTACAAAGAAACACAGTACAGTGGGTTCAGAAGGGTTGAAGCTCTCAGAATGTTCCACACTTGTACATTTTCTAAAGCCCTAATTAGACGAGAGCCCCCCGGAGCTACCAGCTGCATCACCCTCTCATCCTTATTTACTCTGCTCCAGATCGCGGTACTGTATGTTAAAGCTACGGGTGAAATCCCCGTCCTGATCCGCGCCGGTTCCACGAGGCTGAAAACAACAGTTTCGCCGTATTACATTATAAAACTCTAATGAGGAAATATGAGCTCCCTCGCGCTTCCAACTGGAGCACCCAATTATCCTCACTTACTGCTGTACAGGCCGATGCACCCTGGGTAATGGCATAACAATCGCTCTCCCCAAAGGTGCCGGGCACAATGCGAGAGGCTGCGACACAGATCAATACATTACAGAAGTGCCTCGACTACGTTCTTAGAGAAATCTCCCGCTCGAAAATGGTGTGCAAGATAAAAAGAGCCAAAGAGTAAAAAAAAAGTGGTTTCATTCTTACTTTTGCTTCTGCGGAGTTAAACCTCGCGCCGACAGAACCTCCCACGCGAAAATGTTATAAATTTGTGCTCAGCTGGCGACGGTGCCATGTTGATATTCTGCCCTGCATCCCGCCACCTGCCCCAGGCTTGTTAACAAGGTGCCCGTGGCAATGATTGCCTGGCCATCAAACTCCCAGCTGATAAGTTCCTCTGGGAGGAGAGAGGAGCTCTGTCATTGAATTCACCCTGATCGCCTCCTCATGCTGTACATTTGAGATAACGCTCAGCCAAAACCCCGGCCTCACATCCGCCGAAGAGGCCCTCTGTGACGTTCATATATATATAACTTTATTCCCTAAACATCTCTCCAGCGTTTTTTTCGCAGCTCGCCTCCTTGTAACGAGCGGATATATCCCGTTTGCCGCATTTTTATCATTTGACGACTAGATTTATATGCGCAATTACGGCGTTGTAGCCTGCCGTCAAGATGGTAGCCGGCGAGACACCTGTCACTTCAAATGCTGCAAGGCCGAGGAAGGAGATTGGCTGATTGATTGAAGCCGGAGTGCACCGAGGATGAGGGACGCCGGTGACAGGCCCGTGATTGACACAGATGAGAGGGAGGAAAAGAGGATAGAAGCGAGCAGCGGAGAGGATGAGGATACTAAAACAATAGCAAGTTAAAGTGAGAGGATAGAGGGAGATTTACTGAGATAGAGAGGCCAAAGTAGAGACAGGTGGTGAGTGGGAGAAGGTGGGAAAAAAAATAAAACGCACAGGAGAGGAGGGGCGGTGGATAATCTTTTTTTAATTTATTTATTTTTTTCTCGTTACTGTTCATCAAAAGGGGTTTGCTCGGAGAACAGAGAGAGAGAGGCTGAAAGAAAGAGAGGAAGCCGAGGACATTGAGGAGAAGATGAGAGAGGAAAGGGGGTGAAAAGTATTCCAGGAGGAACATCCCAACTTCAGTCATGCCCCAGTGAATGTGCTGACAGGGTCTGTCTGCGCCACAGCGGAGCAAGTGTCATACACCCAGACGAAACCACACCACGCTGCACAGGACACGATGGAACCGGCACTGCTTAATCCATTACACCCAAGTTTCTCAAACTGTACAAACGTTAAATACAGTTTTGCCGAGTTTGCTACTTTTTCCCCCACAAGAAAATAGAAACTTAGACACTTGCACATAACGCTACAACTTCAGAAATGTGTTCATTCCTAGAAATAATAAAAACTTGTATTGCAATTTCTGTAGCTGCGAAGAAAGAAAACAGTCCCACTTTTGTGAAAACGCTTTATTTTTTTCACCTTGTTAACATCCCATTGTGCTTTTACACGCCGGAAGACAGACAGGGAAAGTTAGAATATAGCTTTTGAATAATTACACGTAATTTAGATTGTTAGATGGGCGGATACGAAGAATAACTCAGTTTTTCATCAAGGGGTTATTGAAATCGACATGGAAATGGTTCAGTTCATTCAAGGAAAAACAGTAATTGTGCGATGAAGGATTTGAAGAAGATAGGTAATTGTGACTGTTTCTCTGCAATGATATAATTGCAGTTTAAATTATATTATTATCTGTAATTTAAACTACTCAAGGCTGCGTCGTTTTAACGAGACATGTTTGTATCAAGCGCGAATCACGTTTACGTCTATGTGACTCGATTTTGTTAAGAGAGAGCAGTTCAGACCAGTCAGAAATATCAGCGTCTCATTAGACTTGTTTCATTTTGAATGGAAAATGACCTATTAAGTCAACATGCCAGTTGGATTTCAAAGACCCACTCCAGTGAAAATCAGTTGTTTTCCTTGTTAAAGTGTCCATATGGTGTTTTTTATTTTATTTTTATTTTTAATCTGCTGGAAGACATATCATGAGCGAAATAAGCAGTCAACACCATGGCTGAGCATTTTGATCTTAAAACTGCAGAGTACTGTTGACACAATCATAAGCACAGATTTGGTCTTTTAAGGGCTTTATCTGTAACAAACCTAAAGAACCAGTCTGTGAAGATTCATCCAGGTCGTGGTTATTCTCGTAGTTTAATCGTAGCAACTGGACCTGCTTGAGTTTCTTGAAGACGTTCCACCTCTCATCCAAGAGGCTTCATCAGTTCTGTCTGACTTGTTGGGAGTTCCACATACTTATATCCTTAAGGAGCCATTAACACCTGAGTTTGGGTTTCAATTAGGGGTTTGTTGCTCCTCCCCCTCGTTATGCGAGTCATTAGTACTTATCTGGATCTCCCAACTGATGAAGCCTCTTGGATGAGAGGTGAAACGTCTTTAAGGAACTCAAGCAAGTCCAGTTGCTACAATTAAACTACAAGAATAAAGAAGCAGGCCTGTCAATTTTCATTTACGTATTGTTATCCTTCTCAAGCGTTGGTTCCCGTTTTGGCTTAATCAGCATTTCAGCTTGCCACTGTGTAGTGTAGAGGAGTTTTACGGGGTTTGCGCAGGTTTGATGGTGAGCTGGTGTGCTCGGGCAGCGGTAAACAGGGTTGAAGGTAGTTCATATCAAAGGAGCCAACACAGTTGAGTTACATCTAAGTCATTTTAAGGCAGGAAGGGATTCTTGTCATGGAAAAATAATTCTAAATCCATAACTTTGATATGCAGGGATGAGTTTTAGGGGTTAAATCAACAATCAGAGAATTTGCCACGTGGCCTTTGAAAGACGTGGGCATTTACCAGCGAGATCAGATGTCTAATGATAGAAGCCACTGAGTTATTATGGGAAATGTCGGATGCTTACAGGAACTAAAAGGCAGGATTTATCAGTCTCGACTGCATTGATTTTGACCATTGTTTTTAATGTCTTTCTTATGCGAGTCCTCCGACATAATGGACCGCCAAATAACTCTCATCTAAATTGGAGTTTTGTGAATTACACATGCATATGCCTGCGCACATAGTAGTAGCGGAAGGGTTTTTATGTTAATGCAATCTGGCAAATAGTCACATTATTGACTTGTCAGATGCGTGGGCTGATGTTACTGAAACAGTACTGAAGGGTGCCTGCTCTTATCTTAAAACAAGCACAGTGATTGATATCTGACATTTCGATTTGGCGTAGGATTTCCATTTGAGGCTTGAGTGCATGAGAGACATGCTGAGAGTGTGAGGCGGATGCGTGAGGAACCTTTTAGATCGCTTAAGGCCCTGTACGCAACAAAGTGCATCTGCATCTACTGCTTGCATCTGCATTGACATTCTAACCGGCTGATCAAAGGACAATATCAAACCAGCCAATTAATCATGCATCAAAGTGATATGGAGCTAGTCTCGTGTCGTAGCTGCTGTCTTTTTGCACCGCAGTCAGAAATCCTTGACAGTCGTCGTTCCCTTTAATAAGCGCTCAGAGCGTTTTCTAATAAGTGTTATCCTATCTCCTTCCATGTACAATGGTATAATGATAACTTTGTCCCTGTCTATCTTAAAGATGTAAGGAAAAAAAACACTTGGGTCATTATGAAGGTATCAATGGAAGTGTGTTCTGGGTCTTAAAAGCCCTTTGTGCTTGTGAAAATGTGATTGCCGCCCCGTTAAAAGGTCCGTCCTGCTTGTCTGTGCGTTCTCCTACCTGTCTGCGCTGCTCTACTTTTAATTAACGCAGTGCAATGATTAAAGTTTTAACTTAATTATCTTTATCTTTTCTCTCAGGGTGTTCAACCCTCCGTGGGAAGCTGAATGAGACGGTTCGCGAGAGGAGCGGGGAAAAAGCAGCGGAGAGAGGCTTGGTGAGATAGAGGAAGATATTAAGCAGCGTGAAAAAAAAAGAAAAGAAGAAGAGAGAAGCAGTGACTGACACCTGCCCTCCAGCTCAGTGTGAAGGGCACAGAATAGCAAAGTGAGAGGAGGGGCATGAAGAGAGGGAAAACAGAGGAGAGAATGAAGACAACCGGAAAACAAGACCTGCCTCACAGCGAACCTTCCTCAAATTAGGACATCTCACCGCAAGACAAGATGATTACAAGAAACCTGC
Source organism: Stegastes partitus (assembly GCF_000690725.1). Taxonomy (NCBI): domain Eukaryota; kingdom Metazoa; phylum Chordata; class Actinopteri; family Pomacentridae; genus Stegastes; species Stegastes partitus. The sequence continues at coordinate 130,056 of NW_007578656.1, read as the reverse complement.
TCCTGTTGGTGTCCCTGTGCCTGTGGGAGGGGCTTGTGGGAGGTGCCTCGGCCAGTAAGATCTTACGGAGGAGGGGAGTGGGCGGATCGCACATGGTGAAGCTAGGGGAAAGCAGAACCGCCGACCAATGGGATGCAAGCGTGGATTCGAATGCGATGCCTGTGGTGACTCTTAGGAACCTTATTAGTCACGAACAGGCGAGTGACTCTGGATCTTTTTCGTACTCCAAGATATTACAGAATCATCCTGCTCCATCAGCAGCTAACAAGGAGCGGCAGCCTTTCAAGCCCAAGCGGGAGGTTGACTCTGTCAGTAAAAAAGAAGTGACTCCGCATATATTAGCCAAGGAGTTAAACCAGGATGTGAGGAAAGTTAAAAACAGCACCAAGAGTGCTGAGACGTCCAAAACGGGGAGGTCAGAGAAAACATTCGCAATCCATCACAAGCCAGAGCTACACTCCAATAAAACCAGGTTTAAATCTGGCTCCAGATCCAGGAGCAGACCTGATTTGAGCGTCCACACCACAGGGGTGCCCGGAAAAGGTTTCAGCATAGATTCAAACCGAAAGCTGAACCTCACCGGCAGCTATGGAGTGCTGAAGCTGCTTTCGAAGGAGAACCTAGTCAGGATTGTCAATTCCCAAATGCAGAGCGTTCCCAGCCTGAGCTTTCCGAGCAAGGGCAGCCGGAGCAGGAAGAGAGATTTGATTGACGTTAATCACGGACAGTTAGAGGCTCAGAAAGTGCAGAGACAAGATATGGCTGTCACTCAGCCTCACGCTGGATTTGATAATCAGACTGCATTTCCTTATGCGAACCCAGTCACTACTCCAGATCTTAATCGGGACCAGGGCGCCGACACTCGTACTAATCCGTTAAGTGAAGTCAAGCCCGCTTTAAGTAAAGGGCAGGACAACTTGGGAACACAGGGCTCAGATAGTGGCGATAACAAGAGCAAACATCTCGTCCGTTTACTGTCAACGCCTCGCAGCGAGGTCAGCCTGAGCCCCGAGAAGGAAGTAATGATCAGCCGCACAGAACCACCATTTACATCGACAAAACATCTCCCTGCGTATGTTCCCTCTGAAACAAATGAATCTCCTCCGTCTGTGCTGACAGTGCAACCCCTGGGAGTGAGGCTGGGGAACAGAGCAGCAGATTCCCATAGAGACCCATTAACAGAGTCAGCTCACACTGCTCAAACAGAACTCAGCACAGCTCAGTACCCCGCAGATGAAGACAACAAACTCGTCAACAGCAGTCATGTCCTGAGGCTCCACCCTGCTCCTGAATGGAGCCGCGGCACCAAAGACACTGAGATGCAAGCTGTCGATCCAGAAAATGGAAAGGGCCTCGTGTTTGAGGAAGCGGAGTCGGAGGTGGAGGAGGATGTGCGCGAGCGGATGGAGGGGAAGGGGCCACGCTCTCGCAGCAGGAGGAGCTGGATCTGGAACCAGTTCTTCGTGATTGAAGAATACGCCGGGCCTGAACCTGTGCTCATCGGACGGGTAAGGGAAAAGAAAAACTTCATTCATCATTCACGAGGGCTGTGAACTATTTTATGAATGTTTTATGAATATTTAAGACACCGTTACAAGTCTCTTACATGGCTTATTTAACCTCAGGTCTTCCACTCAGGTACACATCTTACACAAGAGATGATTAGCATAATTTAACCCCACAGCCACGCTCTTGAGTTTTTCTGTACACTGTTATAAAGCCGCAATTGGAATTGATTTACATCCCTCCAGTGCGATCTGGTGCCTTCCAGGTAGCCGTAAAAACTCCAATGAATCAATGGCGTACTGAGGCGCAAGAAAAGCCTCAGATCCCGTCCGCCCAAGGGGCTTGTCATGATCACTACCAATCTGCACCCGCCAATGGGAATTGACATATCCAGGAGAATTAATGGCTTTACTTTTTCCTTCCACCATTGATCCTCCCCCCAGGACAGAAAGCAAGAGTCGTCCGAGTGTTCCCTCATTTCCCTGTAGGTCAGGCCTGTCAGCTCCCCTCCCTCCTGGTCAGAGGTCTGCAAGGTCCCGCTAATGCTATTTCATTCGGACTGATTTACGCCTGCTTTGACAGGATTTATCACTGCATTTTCCCCCGGCTCAACACATACAGGCCAGTAGTCCTATTGCTCTGCTCTGCAATTTATTAGAATCATTGACTGGGCACGACACACACTCACTCCCCCCTTCTTTGAAAGGGTGAGCAGATGAGCGTGGGGGAGGTCACGTTGGCTGGACAGAAGGTGTCTCGGAGCCCTGCACTGTAATGGCTGCGCTCTCAGCCCTCAGCATGCGCCAACTGTCTCAGTACCCAGCTGCGGTAGATGAGCTAATTTATAAGCCTGTGTGGCCAGTTTGCTGAGCAAATGAATAGTAATGATCCCTGTGTGACTGCTGCAGGCTGTTGGAAGCCACAGTCTAAGAAGTTGGTGTGTGCATGTGTGAGTGCTCAAAGTTGGGCTGGTGTTTAAGAGCTCCGGCTCAGCGGGAGGCGCCTCGCACTTGATAGACAAAAAGGCCCAAATTGCTTTGTGTTTTTAGCTTTTAATATGCAGGTGCACACAGATGGGCAGGACCCTGCAGGCTTTATGTGCATCCTCCCTGATGTTAAGCCAACATTTAATTTGGCTGTTTTTGCCTTTGTGCTATGACTGATGGAGGTCTGAAGTGAACGCTATGAAACACTGTTAGTGGGCACGGCGAAGATGCAAGAGCCAACAGTCCAGCTTACAGATGGCACTGCGTGTAAAGCCATTAGTGCCAATCTGCTGTGTCAAGCAGGTATTTATGCCAGCACATTGTATGGCACTCAAGGAGGGAACAATGCCAGGCCACACACACATGCCCATATGATAGTGCTGACACTTGGAGTACACCCAGAATGCTATTGTGACTGTGTGTTTGTGTGTGCGCCGGGTTAGAGATTCGTATGATTAGTACCCTACTGTATTAGACAGTGACGGCACACACACATGAATAATGCTCTTATAGATTTTAATACGCTTTTGAATTTTTAATCTCCTGCTCTGCTCCAGTGAAGGCCGGCACTATAGGTAGAGGGATCAATGTGGACTTGTTTTTTTTTTTTTTACTCTATCGGGCCACTGATTGTGCTTTAATGGAGAGAGCTATAGTGGAGAGCGTGAAGAAATTGACTGTACAGGCCAGAGCAGCTCCACCTGCCAGATCTAGCACGGTCCAAATTCAGGCTGAGTCAGCTGCAAACACTGTTGCCCGTGACTCACAGCACGTGTCTCGCCGAAAGTCAGCTGTACAGTCTTCGTGCACGCTTAGACACAAACCATCTGAAGGTGGTACTGTGCGGTTAACAGTGGGCTCGCTTTTAAAAATCCGCCTTCTAACGTTGATTCATGCTGTTTGTGCGTGTGTGTGTGTGATCTCGGTCAGTTTAGTCAGAATAAATCTCCGCTAAAGCTGGAAACAAGAGCCAAGACTCTAATCTGCGATGTCAATGGGAGACAAAGGCTCTGCTGCTAAACTGATAATGAATTAGGGACCAACTTTGTGGACACAGCACCCTCAGTGTAATTCTCCATGGAAATTCATAAGCACTGCCTCTGATTTCAAACTCTCAGAAGCTCCATCAAAAACCCGATAATCTGTTATTCAATGCAGAGAAGAGCAGCCGGCGAGCCACCTGCCGCCCGTGCGCTGTTGTTGGACTGGCCCTTGACACGTTTTCATACTGTTGGAGATCGAGAGTTTTTGTTGACTGTGGCATCTTGTTTTTTGGAGAGTTGTTCAGGTTCGCGAGAGTTGCTGAAAAGGGCAAGAAACATTTTCAGCAGTGAATTGTCTGACTCAGTTTTGTGCTCTCTATCAACACGCTCGCTCTCTTTATCTCTCTCTCTCTCACACACACACACACACACTCACACACACACTTGCACAACACAGGCGTTGTTACTATATTTTCTCACGCTGGAGTGTCTCTGCCCCATGATTGTGAATTTAATTGATGCTGTCACATGGTCTGTAATGGGGTTTCAAGTGATTGCAGAGGCAGTGTGAAAGAAACACAGATTTTTCTTGAGGAGAAAAGGCGCCTCAGCAGAGCTGGGATTAAAAAAAAAAAAAAAAACACCCCTTTTCTGATTAGCTTTTCTTCTCCCCTTACTCTCCTCTTGAAATGCAAACTCCCCAACTCCTCGCGTGGGGAGAAAACGTGACATATAGCGGTTTCTTCCTCTCTGTTGGGAATTTCCATCTCGGCCTATCTCACCTTTTATAACAACTTAAGTGTGCCAGCTACCTGGCACGTTGGCGAATGTGCATATCTAATGCGCCATCGCAACAGGAAATGGACCTAGGCGATCATCATCATTAGCATATCATTAACATCATCATGAGCATGCATAATTCATGGTTAATGAAATATGTCGGGATTTTTACGTTATTGTCGGCACATGAAACCACCAAGGCTCGGCGTGAATAGCGTATAACATTGAGACATCTACGTGAAACAACAGTTGAACCATTTTAGCTTCTGACACGTGAAACAATAGCGATCAATTCCCACAGTAGCGTATACTTAGCGTTCTCATTATGCTGAATCATTCATTAACATTCAGTGGGGAAAATTGCTCTGCAAAATGCAGTTAAAAGATTCTTCCTGCCGGAGGGCATCGAAAGATATATAAATAACCCAGTTACTGACCGTTCTGTTATTGATAAGTCCTGCGCCTCTGTGCAGCGCCTCTGGGTGCAACGTGCGCACATGCGATATTGCAGAAGCGCTCGTAGGAAATCGTCAGTGTGATGCAAGGACGGGAAGGAGGTTGTCAGAGGAAGTTAAGTGCTGGTGTGCATGTTTTTTCTCTAATGCTCACTCCAGCGAAGCCGTCTTATAATTAGCTACCAGCCAGTGGTAGAAAACAGCTAAATGCATTCACTCAACTGCAGTTTACTTAAGTATCATTTCTCTTTAATGTTATTTTATACTCCTACTCCACTACATGTACTTCGCAGCACAAGAAAATACGATGATGAAATTTTATGTGACTTCTATTTATGGCTGGCGTTTATTCTGCAATAGTGATTTAACGTATTTGCGCTTATTAGATGCCTCCTTGTGCAGTTTCCATTTTCACTGGCCGAGTCCAAACACGCTGGATTGAAATGTGTCGGAGCCAGACAATTTTTATAGTTGTGGCCATGCTTAGACCGTTACTCACATTAGGGTGGCACGGAAACTAATATCTCATTAATTTTTTTTTCCGCTTGGCAAATCTCTGCGGGCCAAATAGCTTTACTGGTCACTTACTTTAATCGCTCGCTTATGCAGGCATGACTGCCATGTAGAAGTCCGCCATGGGGACTCATATATAACATATACAATTAGCTTTTTTTTCATGTAACTTGAAAAAAAAAAAAATAGGGGGGTTTTCGTTTCAGTCCTCTTAACTTCAAGCGATTTCTGGTCGTATTTTTCTTTGCTCCTTTCACATTTTCATTTACTTTTCACTGCAGTATAAAGTTTTTCACCTTTAAGTAAAGAGCACAACCACGGCTGGCAGCAGGGAGAACACAGAAATGTCTTTTGTGCAGTGTAACAATGTTTTTTTCAAACATTTTATTTTTGCCCTTTCATGCCTTTACTGAGTGTGAGGTTGCAGAGGGACAGGAAAGGGAGCAAGAGAGAAGGTTTGACATGCAGCAAATGGCCATGAGCTGGAATCAAGCAAGGTTCTCTAGCGTTTGGGGCGGACGCTGCACCAGGTGAGCTACCAGTTCACCCCAGTGTAGCTGAGATACTATATAATGCCATGAATCATGAAAAGGACAATGTAAAAGTTTAATGTCTTCGATTATTTATTTTACAGATAATGAATAAAAACTAAAACCAGCATGTTAACGATTGTTGCTGATATGGAAAAGAAATAAATAAATAGTGGCTCCACTTGCTTTAGATATTTTAGTGCTTACATTTTTAATTCTGCTTCATATTTTATCTGCTTTGTTAAAACACAACCTGCAGTCAAGCTGAGAAGTCAGAATATTCATCACATCATTGTTGTGCTTTGGCGGTCAGAGGTTTTTTTTTGGTTTTCTTTACAGAATCTGGTTTATTTTTTGTTTTTTTTGTTTTTTTTTAAATTGGTGATAAAATTTTTCATTAATATAATATTCATTATATTCATATTATATATATTCATCAGATAACTCCTTCACTCATATATTTCCACGAGTGTTACAGTAGTATTTATTTATATTTATAATTAATTTAATTTGTTTTATTTATTTTTTAATTATTTTTCTTGTCTGTCTTTACTTGGCAAAAATAAAATAAAATTGTAAATTTTTGAATTAAATGTTTTTGTATATTGTTATATTTATTTTATTTTATTTTATTTTATTTTATTTTATTTTATTTTATTTTATTTTATTTTATGCGACTGTGATAAAACAATTTCCCTTATGGATCAAAGTTTATCTAAGTCTAAATATCCCAAAATTTAGCTCAGGTTTGGGTGTTTTTAACGTGATTAGTTCAAGGATTTATGGTTCTTCCTTTTTTTTTTTTCTTTGCAGTTTCTTGCAGCTGTTTTCATGGTTGCATTTTGGCAAATAAAACAAAAATAACATGACTTTATGAAACTTCCCTGAGGTTTTAGGGTTCAGAGGGTTAATTGATGATATTAAAATGTAAATTGCACACGGATGAGAAAATAATAGGCTTCACTATCAGTTGTGTGGGGTGGCCAGAATGTATTATGAGGGGGCCATGGCCACCCTGAACCACCCCTCGGCTCCTCTCCTGGCGGGCATACACAGGAAACATTGCACTGGAAATTCAGTTTAGAAGTTGAACTGTATGACTTAGAGAACATGTTGCAAACAGAACTTTGACACTTTTAGCAAAAGTCTTGAGTCCGGTTTTATTTGTGATGTAGTACTTTGACACTGTCGTATTCCTGAATGTGCTTAAGTAAAAGATGTGAACACCTCTTTCACTATGTTAAATTGTCTCCCCTGACATCTGTGGAAAGCACACAAACACTTGTAGACTCTAAATACATATTTGCGTCAACAAAAAAAAAAAAAAAAGAAGGTAAAATCCACACTCTGTGAGTACACAAACACATCACAAAACACAGAAACCTTGCAAGTTATAAATAACACCAGTCAGATAAAAGAGTCCCTCATGAAGCCGAAGCAGGAGGGCAAGAGGAAAGGAGGCGTGGAGCCAAACAGACAGGAAATAAAAATAAGAAGAGTGTGATGTTGCCAATAGGAGGGCCAAGACTAACACACACCTCCCGACAAGGAAATCATCAATAATAATAAAAACCCCCTCTTTGCAAACAGCTCTGTGTTTTCGTGTACTTCCACTCTTACTCTCCCCGTAGAAATCATTTAGCCTCCGGGTCCGAGCACAGCAGGGGTGAGACAGCAATTAGAGAGTGACTACAGCGCAGGAATGAGGGAGAAGAGAGCGAGAGGAGCTAACAAGGCAGAGGAGAGTCGAGATTACAACGCGGGACGGAGATGAGGCGATGCGAGAGGAACAGAGAACAGAGAGGGGTTAAAAATGAAAGGAGATATACGATAGAGAGAGGCCGGTGTTAATGGCGTGGTGATATACGGAGCGAGAGGGGTGAGAAAAAAAGGAAAAAAAATAAAATACCGAGAGTGGTGCAAAGTGAGGAAAGGTTAATGGTTTACAACTGGCAGAAGGGAAGAACGTGTTAGACGGTTAAAGGAAAAAAGAGAGGAGGGGAAGGACTGAGAGATCACACACGTTTCTAAAGCTGACCTCGCAGCCCATCGAGGCCCGGAGCGAGTCGGGAGAAAGACAGACCGCAGAGAAAGAGAGGGTTATGAAAAGAGGCAGCCGGGAATCCAGGCCATCAGCGCAGGGACGTGCCAGGTTTACACGAAGGAGAATACAAGAGAGTCGGGGAAAAAGAGATAGACAGAGAGAGAGAGAGAGAGAGAATTGAGAAAGCCGTTAAATACCATTTTATTGCAAGCCCCTGTGGAGGCCACATTTAAATGTGTTTCTGTGCTGAGTGGGTGCAGGATCACATAGAGAAAATAATAGACGGGATGACTGAAGGAACAAGCTTACGAGAGGGGAAGAGAAGAGGAAGAGAAGAGGAGAAACCGTGGAGTCTATTAAAGATGGAATTCAAAGGAAACACAGCGGGTCTTTCTCTCCTTTACTTCCAATCTCCCTTCTCTCTTTACGCCTGTGTTTCATCTCGGGATAATGTCGAACAAATCAGCAAAGCAAGTATCTGAATTTAAAGCGCCGTTCTCCCCGGATGTGAGAATGGCGGCGTTTTATCTGCGAGACTACATGAACCTCTTAGAATACATCTGCGCCGTTTTCAACTTAATGTGAAAATGCATTTGTAGATAACCCTGGAAAGGTGGGCTGGCGCGTAACCTCTTAACAACCCCGAGGTAATGAAATAACATGAAATAAAACACAAATTGGAGTCGGAGCCGTTTCATCGCCCGAGGTTAGCCCATCAAGGAGCGCCGTGTCAGTGGTGGGAAAACACAGCGAGCGTTTAGGTGGTGAGCCCGGCGTGACGTCGACGCTGTGTGAAGGGAAGAGGCTGTGCAGGATTCATGATTATGCATAGCCCGGCGCGAGCTCTGTGACCGCGACCTTGAGCTAATATTTATGCTTTGGCCTGGACTGCGTGCTCCACTTCTCCCCCGTGGCCCTGAAGGAGCCGTGAGTCAAGGAGCTGAGGGCAGAAGTCACATGACAGGAAGAAAGAAAGCCAGAGAGATGGAAGCAGGTGACACAGCTGTGAACCTGTTATGAACCTGACTGCTGTAACTGAACTCGGCGAGCAGTGTCTCGTTGTCCACACCACAGTTTTTTAGGAATTCATGCACTGTTATACCCATAACATCAACATGTTACCAATATTAAAGCACTCAGTCAAAAAAAAATAATAAAAAAGTACTGTGACATTTGCTGTAATCAGTGTGGAGCCCTGCCATGTTGGCTTTAATGTTGTAAATTAGGTTGTTGGGTAATCGCCTGTGCTTTGAGCTGTAGTTCTCTTGGATTGGATTCTCACACTGAATGCAGCAAAGTTGGTATCCTAAAAAAAGTAATCAGAACATACATTTGTGTTCAGTTACATAACACAGCACAGGTTAGTCTGCTCCAGTCACCCTTTTTTTTGGACGTAAGATAAAGTTAGTTGCTGTTATCTTGCGCCAAACAAGTGTACAGACGCGTTAGTAGGGCCGAGTCTGTAATGCTTGTTGTGTAAAAAAAAATAGAGCACAACCAAAACTGGATTTTTAGGGAGTAGAAAAATTAGATATCAACTTATTGGTCAATATTCTACATATATAAATGGTAAAGTTTAGACGGGACGCTTTGTCAGATTTATTTGGGATCACATGCTTTGGCGGTGACTCTGCTCGAGTGATGCTCTGGAACAATCTGAGCAAGTATGACACAGACAGTCCCTGAGATCACAAACCCCCGGCAGAGCCTTCAATTCACAATGTTCAACCATCTGCATCCTGCAGTCCCACAATATGGGAACAACATTCAGTTCAATTCAGTTTTATTTGTATTGCGCTGTTTACAACATGTCATCATACCATGGTAAGGTGAAGACCTTACAAATTGAACTGTTTTAAAAAAGTGGGGTGGTTGGGGAAGAGGAGGAGGAGATGATTTGTCAATCTGCAGAGGCTGTTGTAGCAGCGATGTGGTGAGTGTGGAGCAGCAGAATGAATGAACGCTGCCTTGGTTATAAAGCAGCTAAGTGGGTGGGCTGGACTTAGGCAATAAATGATTGGACAGAAAGGGCCTTGTGACGCGCTGACTCCATGCCTGTCTGAACTAAGCTCTATTTTATTGAAAAGGAAAACAAAGGGGTCAGTATTTAACTTCCCACCACAAACTAGCGATCAACTTACCGCGAAGTCACCGCTTGACTCCGCACCACCGCCTGCTCAGCTGTACTCTGCTACATGTACTGCAGAAAGTGCTGAGAGGATTTTTAACAATGGAATCACAGTCTGCTAAAAAAAAACTATGTGAACACACAGTTTCTACGTTACTACAAGCATCCTTTTCTGCATTAAGTTAAGAAAAAGTTTAGTCACTGTTGTATAAGAGTGAACATATCCACTGGAAATATCAGCTGATAGTCTTGGCTCTGTTAAGGAACATGAAATGTAAAACAAATAGAAGTCCAGATCTATCTATCTATCTATCTATCTATCTATCTATCTATCTATCTATCTATCTATCTATCTATCTATCTATCTATCTATCTATCTATCTTGCTCACAGTAATTATGCTAACATATCGTATGCTGATGTTAATTACATTCACTATCTTAGTTGAGCGTGCAAATGTGGGCTAATTAGGCTCCAGTCCTCCAAATTAAACAACAAAACACGTAATTTGTCCACGCCGTCGAAAGGGACACAGCAGCACGACGGCATCGTTTGTTACAAATCACTGATGAAAATGAAATCTGTTTCATTATGATGTGACCAAACTCCGGTGAAGTGGTTTGGGTTTCATGGACAAAAACAACTGGGTTATATAGAGAAATGATCTGAGTTAGAATAAGAACTCAGTTAGAAGTCGCTCATGAAAAAATCCTCCTTAAGTGCTACTTTTAGTACTTAAAGTATTAGCAGCAGAATGTAGTTAAGGTGTTAAGTAAAAGTCCTGGTTTGGCCCCGTTGACTGATTTAATATTATATAGGACACGATTTAATTATTAACGTTGGAGCGTCAGTGTGTTAGCAGCATGTTACTGTTGGAGTTCCATCCATCCATTATCTATACACCATTTAATCCTCACTAGGGTCACGGGGAGTGTATCCCAGCTAACTTAGGGCGAAGGCTACTGTTGGAGTTGTGGGAGGAAAAATGAAAAAACAGCTCAGATACGCAAATGTGTTGGAAAGTTTTGTTGGTGTTCAGAATATGTTGCTGAATGTCACCCGACAGTGTTCACCTCAGTTTTTAAGCAGCTTTGCTTGTTCTTTGGAGGCCTGTTTCTAATCAACAGCAAATGGCAGCATCATTAGTTCTGCAAGTATTTGCTAAAACCGGTAGCCACCCTCTCTGAGCAACACGTCCCGACAGTCCGACCAGGTTGAGGTATTTCAGCTGACCGGCCGATCGAGCGACAAGCCGCGGCGCTCGTACGGCAATAAAACAAACGTCGTTATCGGCAATCAAGATTGGGTTCGTTTAAAGCCCGAAAGCTTGATTTATGGTAAAAGCTAAATGAATTATTTGGTTTGCTGTGGTTCGCTCAGGGTTTTCTAATAAAAAACATTGATTTCTTTCAACGCTTATTCTTTATTATCTGCGCGCCACAGCTGGTGTGGGCAGCGGAGACGGGTGCAGAAAATGAGACGGCTCGGTTACAGAGGTGAGGGAGCGCGTGGCGAGGGCATGTCAGAGGAAGAGAGCGTGGTCGGCGTGATTACGGGCGGGAAGGCCGGCCGAGAGCAGAGCGAGCCGGTCGTGGGTAGCGGCAGATGGGAGGCGGCGACAGAAGAGAGGGAGTCTTTTGACACATGGAGGCACGCGGGTTAATTTTTTAATGCATCCTGAGAGACATGGCAGCCCAAACACACATGCTGAGATAATTCAACAACCATGACACACGGTATTACTAAAGCATACATTATATACCTTGCATACACTTTTATAATACAGCAGAAGGCTGTGTGATAAAGACACACATTCTGCACTGCTGCGAATCAAAACAGTGTATTATGAAATGTATTTACAGTACATTTCTCTTAATTTAGACGCAGCCATCCATAATTCTTTAACACAATCTCGGTGCTAACAACAAAGTAGCAAACAGAGCTTGAAATTCCCTTTCATTATTGCACATTTTGTCATGCTTTACGGGCATACACAAACGCACACAGACTTTTGGTTCCCAGTGGCAAAAGCCGTTCCTCTTGGCGGTGGCACGCGGTGGCATATATGTGGGCGATTTGCCCTTTAAATGTACAGCAGTGAGTTAGGCCTCCAGTGGCCTTTTCCGAGCTCGTCTCCCTCGGCTAAAAATACGATGTGAAGTATACACCACCAGAGTGGAGCACCGGAGCAATAAAACACAAACAATCATCCGACCGGCCGCCACACACATACACGACGCACGATGCCTCTCATACATCAGCTGATTATGATAATCAAAAGTGGGATTTGCATACTCTGAGGCTAAAAGCACAGTTTTGTCCTGAATAATGTATTGCGGAGGAAGAGAACAGTGGCTCGATGCATTGAACAGCTTATGGTGCTAAAGGAAAAGTCTAATAATGATGAATAATGAATGTTCTATTAGGAAGTGTGCGAGTGGGAGGAAGTGTGTGTGTGTGTGTGTGTGACAGAGGGAGGGTTTTTTTTTTCTTGCACTTGTGTGATATTGTGTGCGTGTTGACGGGGAGGCCACACGCCGTTGCCCTCCAGAGACAGACTGAATTAGATCAAACAAGAACAGGGCCGCCATGTCCACGCCGCAACCGAATTAAAAGAGGCAATCGACGCTAACCAAACTCCAATGGCGAATCGATGCCGGATCGATGCTAAACAATTAACTGCCGCTCCTTGTGACGTATTTAAGCCACGTCTCGCTGTAAGACAAACAGACAGGGAGCCAGAGGAGACTGTTTTCAGCGCCGTCTGACATTTTACTGTGAGCGCAGAACAAAAGGGAATTTCCTCCTCCCCTCCCCCCCCCTACGCCACAGTCGCTGCTAGAATGGGTTTGATTGAAAGTTCAGACGGAATTTAAAACTTGTCACAGTGTGAAGGTCTGTCTTCTGAAGTCACAAGTGCTCCTGAGAGGCTGACTGTTTTCTGTTTCTGTGGGGGGTTTATGTTCCACTGCCTCTGCATAATTGGAAAGTGTGTGTGTGTGTTTTTTCCTATTCGTCTGAATTGTTTAGAGAGGAGAGAACGGGGCGGTCGAACGAGAACGCATACATTCGCATGCACGCGTGTGTCACACCTGGGTGAAACGCCATTTGCATACCTTTTTATGGTTGTGGTGGGTTTTATGTCGTCCTAATGGCTTCTTTGAGCGTCGCGGAGGGTGTTTCACATCTTGACAATTATGGGCTTTATTGGAATTATGGCTTAAAGTTAACGATAATTATAACTTGTCTTGCTTTCATTGTTCGGTTATGATAACATTTATGCTCCCAAAATAAGCGCTGCAAGTCGGATGTGGCAAAAAAAAAAAAAAACAGGCAGCCAAACGATGTGACAGCACGTAAATAAGACAATATTGTAGCCGCATTATCCAATCCGCCTTATTTGGAGGTAAAATCACAGTTGTGGGTAATTATTCTTCATCACACTGTGCTGCAAACATATCAAGGTAAAGTTGAATCAGACATTAAATATGTAAATGATCAACAGTGTCTCCTCAAGATTGTAATACTGCACAATTACACTGCATTCTCATTTACATATGGGGAAAAGCTGAACTTTATTTTGAAACAACCATATTTTCTAAACTGTGACAGCAGAGGAAAGGCTTTTCACTTCCACAAATCTACACGGTTGGGTTTTTAGACACCTTAAAGAAACTTGGTTAAGTTTAGGCACCAAAAATACTCAGTTAGGTTTAAGAAAATATCACAGCTTGGGTTAAGATATACCCTTTCTTTACAATATGTTTGAAGCTTCTCCTCCTTGTTCTTTGTTATCAGAGTGAAGAGTCCTGCTCCGTCTAATATATGATTGTTTGTCTGAAAAGGAGCAACAGTGAAGCAATGCAATGAATGACAACGATCGGTTGATTCAAAATGTATTTCTGAGATGTCACAAACAAACGTAACCTGTCAGAAAATGCGGTTCACTCCAAACAATCATTGAGAATGCGGTTTAGTTGGGCAGGAGGAAAGTTTTCGGGAGACGGGGCTGCTGTGACGGATGTTAACTTTTCTCTTTTCGCTTGTTTTAACTTTTAATTGGACTTGCTTTTAGCATTAGCTCGATGAACTGAATGCATTAAATCCAAAGCTACGACAATAAGACTTTAATTTCTTTTATATGATCTTAGAGTTATGAAAGTCTGCACACAAACTTTACAGTCTAATTTTGTTTCCCTTCCAGTGACTGACAATTTGTGGTTATGCAACTCCGCCGTCGTGATTTTGTTTAGTTCTGACAGACTGTCACATATTTGATCTGTCTGTGATCTAATCTGACCTGATCAGGCTCCAACATAATCTGATATAATTCAGCTTTCCGCTTATCATTTAGAGTCTTGTTGGCTTTTTGTGTGACGTTGGTACAAACAGCTAGTTTAATAGCTCCTGATTTAAATCATTTGACAGATTTGTATTGAAAGTAACATTATTTGCAAACAACACAGTGTTAAATTAGGAGATTTTCAACTTATTAATTTATCTAAATCAATCAAATTAATGTAAAATAATATATCTTTTGAGGAATGATCTTCTTCAACTTAAAATTATTCATGAATTTGGACCCATAAAATACGGCGCCTTTTCCAACATGATGATTTCTGCGATCATTTATATGCAATTGCTTACAGTCATATTAAAAAATAAACACATCTAATGGAAATCGTTGGCTTTTTTTGACAGATTTGGACGAGCAAACGTTTGATCCTCTTTGAAACGGTGCATACTAATAAAGATGATGTAATCAAAACAAATAACACATAAAGTGAACATTTTGTAGTCATTTTCCTAATTTGCATATTTAAAAAAAACACCTTCAAATACATCACATTAAAATAACGGGTTCCAAATTCAAATTCAGCCCAAGAGCAGACTGTTTGATGCAGAAAAGGAATCTCAGAAGAACACAGAAATGCAGGTAACTCTGCAACTGTGTTGTACAGTCACAAAGAGATTGCACAGTTTTGACCTGCATGGGAGCTGTGCCAGGAAAAAGCCTTTGCTGCCCAAAGAGAACAATGGAGCAAAACTACCAAGCTAAATGTTGTGCTTTGGGGTTGCCTCTCTGCCTCAGGAACCGGGCAGCTTGCGGTCATTGATTCAGCTGGGAATTCTGCGTCATATCACAGTGCTATCAGAGTTCTCGGAGATAATGTGAAGCCAATGGTCCGAGATTTGCTAATGATGCTACCAGAGGTTAAACGCCTGGGGATCCACATTAAACGTCGGCAAGAACCCCTTAAGCATGTCCAGTAGCCTTTGTTTTAGCACTTAGGTAACGAAGCACATGAGCAAATCTGCAAAGAGATGGCTAACGTGGAAGAAATCAAGGGTTATGAAATGACATATACAAGAACATAAACCAAAGATTTGAATCCAATTGAAACATTTTTGGGGGGGAGGTTGTGAAAAGAGCAGCAGAAGCAAGAAAGCTGTTGCTACAAAAGGAATCTTGGATGTAAGAGCGGGTGAAGATATCAGATGTCAGATATACCTACAAGAAGTGTGTCTAGATTCTCAGTTATCCAGGTAATCCTTGGCGCTTCAATGGAAAGCAATTGGACTTCTCTCTTAGGTTCTTCAGTTCAAGAACAAAATAAGCCTCTTGGATGAGAGATGAAATCTCCTCAAGAACCTGAAAGCGTAGTCCAGTTGCTTTCTACTGAGGCTTCTACAATTACCTGTATGAAGGAGGTTTTACTAACAGGTGTTTCTGCTCAGAGGGACACTAGCTTCTGAGACCAAGGTTACTTTTTACATTTAAGAACATTATATCTATTGATTCTTTTGTTGAATGAATGCTTTAAAAGGTTTTTTTTAAAAATTTGTGTTCAAGTGGTATCACCTTTGTCTGTTTCAAAAAAGATCACAGGTCTGGTTTTCCATATACCGCCGTGCTTTTTCACGCGACTGTACCTGTTATTTAGAATTTGTCCAGACACCGTGCGGGCCCGGTAAACCTGTGTCCACAGACTTGTTTGTGTTGTGGATATGCGCGTAGGTGTTTATATCTCGCTCTCCTGAGGCCCAGATGGGGATCTATTGCTCTCCAGATGGGAGCGAGTGCAAAGACATCTGATGATGGCAGAGCTGATCACAGCCAACCCGGAGAGTTGTTGACTTTAATTATGAGTCGCTGTGTAGATGTTGGCCTTAGCTTTTGCGCTGTGCTCTATTAACTGCCCCACACTTCCTGGCCCGCTTTCAACTGTTTCTTCTTTCTCCAGGTCAGTCCCCGCCGGCGTTGGGAGGCGCACGCTAACACACATGCAGGCAGACACACAAACACACATATTCTTAGTCACGCCTTGGCTCCTCGTCCGCTCTGTGCTATAGCTGTGCCAAGTGGAGGTTCAGCCAGGGCACAGAGAGACTCAGAGTCATTACACCTCTTGCTTTAAAGTTGCCGTGGCCAGCACACACACACACACACACACACACACACGTACACACACTCACCTGGACTGCCTGTTGGTAAAACTGTCACGTATAGTAAGACACTCGTGGACACAAATGTGCACACACAAACACTCACACATACCCTCAAGCAAAACAAATGATATTGCAGTGGTAGGTAAGCTGGCCACAAGGCGCAGTTTCATTTCAAACGGGCTCTATGAACTCATATGGGCCCTCTCCCAAATTAATTTTCCTACCGTTTTCCCTGATCGGCCTGTTTCTTCAGACATCTCTCTGAATCGGCGGGCCTGTTCCAAATCGATTGGCTGACCCTCTCCCCTCTGCACTGCTTGACACTCCCCCGGCCGATATGAGAGAGCTGGCTCGGTCCCAACCCGCCCCCCTCCGACTCTTTTACCTCCACGGAGTGCGACCGGCTGGTGGAGCTTGCAGTTGTTCTATAGGCTCTTTTGAAGTCACCAAACAGAAGATGAATAGCTTCCCCCTCCTCCGCGGGCTTGTGGAGGAACTCGGGGGGATATTCTCGCACCTGCCTGCGTGCCCTTGCAAACTTTGCCTGATGTGTTTGGGGAATTGAACCCTGCTGCCAATCACAGGGCTCAGCGGT
The DNA here is from genome assembly GCF_000690725.1 of Stegastes partitus. Taxonomy (NCBI): domain Eukaryota; kingdom Metazoa; phylum Chordata; class Actinopteri; family Pomacentridae; genus Stegastes; species Stegastes partitus. Next base: position 113,087 of record NW_007578656.1, on the reverse strand, counting down.
GCCCTGCCTTGCCGCTGCTGCACGCCTATTGGCTTTTCACGTGAGCTGCCAGCTGATTTTCCACACTGTAGTTTCTGCTGCTTGCACCTTTCGTTTTTAGCCTCGGCAGAAGCCACACGCTCACACGCTGAATTTGTGTGGGGGGGGTGGGGGAATCATCCACATTCATTAGGCTAATGCACAGCTGTGGAAGAAAAACACATTTTCTTGGTGTTTTTATGATTTATTGTGTGGCAGAAATGTGAAATTGTGTATATGGGATATTAGTTATTTAAGTGATTTAGAGGTTGGCAGAGAGTACTTTTGCTCCTCGCTTCATGATTTATGGTTATTGCAAAAATGTGAAATTGAGTATATGAGTATAAGCATATTACCTTATGATAATATAAGTAATTGAAGAGATTTAGGAGTCTGGGGAGGCTGGGTGTTGCATACACAACAGCACCAAAGAAAATGGGAATGGCAGCTTATCAGGCTGATATCATTCTCCAAGCAGGGGTGACACATGAGTAAATTTGCCTTATGTGGCCAGTGGCTTCATATTGTTTGGCTCTTGATATATTAGATGGTATATCAGGGGGATATGAAATACAGGAGTTATGAGATGTCATATTATTCACGTTAAGCGGATGTGAAATATGGTGATAGCCAGTTGTGTTGTATATAATATTGTTTGGTGTATTTTTTGCGCATGGAAAGATGGCTGAAAGGGCTCCAAAGCTGTGCCGCTTCTGTCGCTGTTAAATATCCGTAGCCATTCTATGTGGTTAAGTGCGTTTCCGTATTTTACTTTTCTATTAATCTTGCATGAACAGATAAGGGTGAAAGGTCAACCTTAAATGGATTTGGTTTCCTTAGGCTGGGCTCTCCTGCTTCAGAATGACTCTGAGCGGTGCTTTCAATCAGCGCTGCCACCACTCACTGTGGTAATGATGGCCAGGGCTTCATTAAGAAGCTCGTTAAGTCCCCTCGTTAAGCTGCAGGGCCGTTAAGACTTTGATTGTTAATGGCTCTTCGTTAAGGAGAGCGAGGAACCAGGCTCCCGCGGTGGTCCTGACCAGCCGGGTGTTTTGGCCAATTGGCCCCAGCTGGCCTCCTCACAAGATGACAGGAAGCCTAAACTCAAAGTTTAAACACTCTTCAGTCATTTTTTTCGGACTGCAGCTGCAAAAATACAACCTGTAAACCTACACAGGTGCAGGTGTGATGGACAAAAATGAATGTACACAAAAGCCAACACCACTGTTATGGCCCATTGCTGGGACTGTGTGTATTTTTGACAGCATGATTAGTGACTGGCCAAGTGCGTTGACTCTTTGCCTCACTGGTACTTTAAGCCATTTCCTTGTGTCATTTTGAAATACAATGGAAGTGAGCCATGGACCAGTTTGCCTGAATGTCTGCAACACTGTCTCTAATAGGGCTGGCATATTGTACCAGGGCTGCCCATAAGAAGTACATGGAGAGACCATTTATCAGCTTTATTGCTATAGCTGGAGATGGTGGTCTTACACATATTCGAGCTGGGCAGTGAAATGTGATCTCAAGTGGTCACCGGAGATACTGAGATCCATCTGGATGCAGCGTATTAATGGAGTGTGTCTTCGACAGAATCTACACATACTGTCATCGAATTTGCATTTCCTGGTCCTAATTGGGCTGTAAATATTAAGCCTTGTCGCAGCTGTTGTAGTTGCTGCGTAGGTTCAAAGGAACACAGACAGTCAGAGGAGGTATTACCGGGCATGAACTATTTTCTGGAGTGCAGAAGTAAACACTATTTTGACAGTCTGGTAGAGGGCTGGTGTTAATAAACAGGTCTGGTAAAGTTAATCGAGAAAGATAAGGATTTGAAATGATTTTTATTTGACCAAAAGGGTTCCTTCTGGTTGAAAATCACACAAAGAAGTGACAGAAGATTGCAAAATGTTATTAATACCACTCAAAATGGTTGCAGTATTTTGAGAAAATGCAGCTTCCACTTGATTTCAAATGGTCGTGGTAATTTCTACCATGTTCTGGAGAATTTTAGTCCACTCTAAACCTATAACATTAACCTATACACTAATCCAAATGGTCACTTTTCAACATACCCTGGGTTTTAACTGATTTGGGGAAAACAGCATTTTCCTACTACGCCCCATGGGCTTGGAATAATCTGCAGAAACATCTTAGATTAGAAACCTTTATATCAATTAATACATTTAAGGGCATCATAAAGAATGTGGTGATGGAGACATGTGGTTGTTTTTCTTGGGAGGTCCACTATGTTTTAATAGTTGTTCTTGTTGTTTTATTTGTATTTGTTGCATCTTAATAATATGTTGTGATTGGCTGCTACCTTGGCTAGGTCTCTCCTGTAAAAGAGATTTTGAATCTCAATGGGACTTCCTGGTTAAATAAAGATTAAATGAAAATAAATAAGCAGCTGGTACAGTAGTTCTCTAGTCAGCTACTAGTCAGTTATAAATCATGGCTTGCTGTTCGGGTCCATCACTGAGACAGAGCTGATCCTCACAAGATTGGAAAAAGCTTTGCAGCCATATCTCAAAGGTTGTGGTAGGAAGCCAAACGTGACCCCCCTGCAATACACTGACAAGAATGATAATGCGAGAGACCAAGAAGAATCCAAGGATCACCGCCAAGGCAGTCCTGATGGATCAACATGTCAAGCAGACGCTGCACAAGACTGGTCTCTATGGACACTGACTAGAAGGACTTAACTACCCCAACGCAGGAATACAAAAGCTCAACTAGACTTTGCAAAAGCTCTACCGAATAAAGAAGAAAGCTTTTGTTCATCAATTCTGTGGTCAGATGAGACTAACATGGAGTTGTTTGTACACCGAGACGTGACTTTTATTTCATGACAGAAGAAGAAACATTCAACCCCAAGAACACAACCCCAGTGATGAAGCACGGTGGTGGGAATGGGATTGTTTGGGGGTAGTTTTTAGCCAGTAGGCGACTTTTCCAAAGTTAATGGTGTCATGAAAAAAGAGGACGACATGAAGATTCTAGAGGAAAGCATCAGGTGGTTTATAAAAATAATTATCCTTGGGCCACGGTGAACCTTTTAACAAGACAGTGACCTGAAACCTGCAGTCAGAAGTTGTCGAGAAACAGTTTACAGAAAATTTTATCGACATTTTGTAGTGAACCAGTCCAGACGTGAATTTCATCAAGAATCTGTGGAGGAACTAAATCAAATCAAATCAAGTTTATTGTCATTTTGCTGTACATACAACAGTAGTACAAACAAGATGAGAGCGTTTCTCCAGGATCCAATAACTAAAAGCAGTTAAACATAGAATTATGTGCATATCCGGATCAGCAGTTCAGCATTCTGACAGCTTGTGGAATGAAGCTGTTCATCAGTCTGGAGGTTCTTCCTTTAGCGCTCTGGAAACGTTTGCCTGATGGCAGCAGTTCAAACAGTTTATGGAGAGGGTGTGAGGAGTCCCTGATAATGTCCAGTGTCCTTCTTCTGAGTTCAGAGCTAGCTGTCTGTCTGTCCGCCCGGAAAGATTTAATCTCCTCCAGCTGTATGTCTGTCTGGGATGTTGTCATGGAGCCATGTTTCTGTAAAAGCAGACACTCAGCAGTCCCTCCACTCTCTGTGGGCTTCTTCCATCAAACGTAGCTCGTCCAGCTTGTTGTGGAGGGAGCGGACATTGGAGAGTAGGAGGACAGTCCTGCTGGTCTGGAGGGGTTAGCCTTTAGCCCTGCATGGATCCCGGCTCTCCTCCTCCTCCTTTATTTACGTTCCTACCGCTTGCGCTTCCTTCTCTCTCGGGTAACTGCCAGCATAGTCTCCGATCAGACTACGTGTTGGTGTAGTGCGTCCACATCACAACTGGCTGCCACAGTTTTAGCACCGTTCATCGCCCTGATGTTCAGCAAAGTCTGTCGGCTGTAAGTTTTGCAGAATGAACGTCTGGGATAGACAAGACACTCAAAACTCTTGCTGTCTCCTGAATGGGCTGCTGCACGCCGCCATCTCTATGGAAACCAAAGACACCAGAGCCATGACAAGGAAGAACCTCAAAGACCTGAAGACCATCTTGAAGGAGGAGTAGAACAAAATCCCAGTGGAGACATTCAAAAAGACATTTAGAAATTGTAAGAGGAGTTTGATTGATGCAAATACAGGCTTTGAAACTGGTTACTGAGAGAGGGTATGAATAGATTTGGACATGGCATTTTTTAGTAAAACTGTAAACAAACAAACATAGAAATAGCTCAGATTCATCAGCATCTTTAACACAGTGTCATACAATCTTTTGTCACTTGTTTGTGTCATTTCCAGCCAGAAGAAACTGGTCAAATATGAATTCACTATAAATGCAAATTTGATGCAGGTATGAGTAATTTTGGACTTGATGTGTATAAGGAGCAGCTTTGTCACAAAATCCATTTTGGTAGTTCACAGTATGATATCACAGGTGTAATAGCGGTAATGATGGCTCGCTTTCCCCCCCCCCTTTTTTTTCCTTTTCTCTCGGTCCTTCATTTCCTGGTATTGTGCATGCTGGCTCATTGTCACAGTGTAGCTCAATGAGACATTTCAACAGAACAGAGACATCTTTAATGTTATCACTAACTCCTGTGCTTCCCCTGCTGTGACTCGTCAAAATGTCTGTTGTGAAAGAGGCTCGCTGACTGAGTGTTAGTAGCGGGCATTGAAAATGAACCGAAAAAAAAAAAACACCAAAAAAACATTCCGAATAAAAAGTTACGTGACGATACATTAATGAGATACTTTGTTCGGAATATCAACTCATTTTCACAGCGGTAAAAAAAAAAAAACACATATCAAAGTGCCAGTAGAAGCTTTTCAAAGCAGCCTTTGCGTTAGGATCAACTTAAAATGAGATAAGATAAAAGTTTATTAACCCCGAAGGAAATTCTTTTGCAAATACTGCTCAGAAACAAAATTACATAACATTAGGAAACGCAGCGCCGAGTAGAACAGCAGTGAGATAAAAGTACGATAACTGAAAATAAAGATAAGTAGGCTGGAACATGGCTATAGAATGGAAAGTTAGAAGTAATGCTGGCAGTGACACCGAGGTAATAAAGCGATATCACAAATGATAATGAGATGTTGCACATGAAAATGAAATATTGCACAATACAATAACAACTTGTCAGCTAAATGCAATGCAATGCAATGCAAAACTCTGGCTCGGCGAAGACACACACGTACCTGCTTATGAATTCCACATGAGGCGTTCATGACATGAAAGTCGTGTATTTAGCTTTATTTTGGTATTTGGATGCAGGGCAGACGCTTGGTTTGCTTCGGGAGCGGTTTCAGAAGGTTCAGTGTGTGTTACTGAGCCGTAAAGACTCCCAACAATGTGATTCTCCTGCAAGCGTCATAACTTAACATCTCCTCGACCTTCTATATGGGAGCGAGCCGCAGTGATTTTACAGCGACTTTGAGTTTTAAGACTCAGAGCTCGAATGTACACGTTCAGGTTGGTTTGTGGCGTCGCTAATCAAAGATGACCCTGTTCGCTGACATGCCAGGGTGCATAGAGAGCAGCCTTCACAGCAGCACTGCATCTCTGTCTAGTTTGTGCATCCAGCTCACACAGTACCCTCTAATGTTGATAAAAGTGCTTTTAGATTTTCCAATTTGCATTGTCATTAAAATAAGGGCTCTTCTGAAGGTGAAGTGTTGTTTAACTTTTGACTTTGTGCCATCTTCCTCAAACAGTTTTAGCTTTACGCTGACAGTCTGGACCCGGGACTGCTTTTCTGAGCGATAAACAACCTTGTCAACACCCGTGCTTATCGTTTACCCCCCAGGAAGCTGGCGTATCCATGCCATTTCCCCCCTTGAAAAATAGCGATCCTCAAAGTAAATGAACATTTCGATTCACAGTATCCATTCTCATTTCATTTAGCAAATGTGCTTAGCTGTTGCCACGCAACAATGCTTTCCTGAGCTAACCCCCTCCACCACCACCACCACCACCACCCCCTCCCCAGCCGGCTCTCCGCTCTCTTCTCTCCATCTAAAGTCACAATGTCACAGTTTCTTGCGAGTGGGGCCTAATTTAGCAGCCCTTTTTTTTTCTCTCCCTTTTTGGTCACAGTTGCTATTCGATCCACGTAGGTGCGGGGGTAATGAGATTGAATCTTGATGCGCTCGCCGCTTCCCGCTGGCTCGTCTCTCTCATCGGGGACGGAGGACAGTGTGGAGCCTTCCCTGATATTACCTCTCCATGCATGAAGAGGCCGCTGGTCGCTCGGCTGCCCTGCTTTCCCGCCAGGCGCTGATCCAATAAAACTCAACACAGGGCCGCGATCGATACTGCATGTCCTACTGCCATGCAACCCCTCCACTCTCGCTCATACACACCTATTAGTTAGGGAATAATTGATTGGCCTACTGTTCATTATTCCTTTGATTTGGTGCTTTCATTAAATAGCCGGGCCACTGCATGTGCACAGACTAGTAAGCTCGCGCCGTCCACAGCTGCTGGGAACTGAATAGAGGCTTTAAGTGTGAGCAGGAGAGCATGTGTTCTGGATATCTTTGAGATTACGGAGATCCGGGTTCATAACTGCTCATACTGCCGGAATAGAAAGATGAGGAAGAGTGTGTGTGTGTGTGTGTGTGTGTGTGTGTGTATGTATATGGAAGACAGAGAGAGAGAGGGAGGTATTGTGTGTATTTCTTTTGTCTGCTTCTGTTTAAATTCATTATATCCTGGAGGCATGCAGGGGATAATCTGCTTGTTTTGTCTTCACCGCCTGTCTGAAAAAACAAACTTAATTTTTAACTGGTGTTTACTCTTGTCTTTTCCCCCCACTCTTTACCTACTTGTCTGCCCTTAATTCCCACAACCCTCCTCTTTCTTCTGCTTCCCCCCCCCCCGTTGCTCCTCTTTCTATCCTCATCCAGCTCCACACTGACATGGACAGGAATGATGGACGCACTAAGTATGTCCTGCGAGGCGAGGGAGCGGGCTCGGTCTTCGTAATAGACGAGAAAACAGGTAACATCCACGTCACCAAGCCGCTGGACCGTGAGGAGAAGGACGAATACCGTCTCATCGCCACGGCCACCGACAGGCAGACCGACCGCGCCCTGGAGCCCTCGTCACAGTTCATAATCCGGGTGCAGGACATCAACGATAACCCGCCCGTCTTTGATGAAGGCCCCTACAGCGCCATGGTGCCCGAGATGGCAAATATAGGTACGATATGCCCAGTGGGAGGGATGGTTTAGGACTGATGGTTTAGGACTGATTTGGGGCCAAGGAGGAGCAGCGTGGCTCCTTATTTAAGGAACTTTATTGTCATGCCAGCTCACATTTACGTGTTTGTGGTATGAAATTGGTACTCAGGTCCTGGTTTTTAAAAAGCCTAATAAATAATAAGGACAATGTAAAACAAGAGCAAAATATAAGTAAAAATACAAGCACTATAAGTGTGGAACATGAAAGTAGAAAAGCCAAAATTAGTTATGTTTCACACTAACTATTTGTGTCAACAGCGAGGTAGGCCGTGTATTGCACTGGTAAAGAATGAGAAAATTGCACATTGGTTAAAATATATCGTGAAGCAGGTATCCTAAATCGGGCTGCAAGGTGGATCATCGCCTTGCAGCAAGAAGGTCACCGGTTCACATCCCGGTGAGGACACCTGTGGTCTTTTTGTGTGGAGTTTGCATGTTCTCCCCGTGTAGCGTGGGTTCTCTCCGGGTTCTCCGGCTTCCTCCCACACGGTCCAAAAACATGTTGAGGTTAACTGGTGATTCTAAATTGTCCGTAGGTGTGAATGTGAGTGTGCTTGGTTGTCTGTCTCTAAGTGTAGCCCTGTGATAGACTGGTGACCTGTCCAGGGTGTCCCCTGCCTTCACCCTGAGTCAGCTGGGATAGACTCCAGCCCCCCATGACCCTAGTGAGGATTAAGCGGTGTATAGATAATGGATGGATGGCATCCTAAATCCATAATCAAATGAACAAAACATACAAATGCACCAATAAATAGTTTGATCAACATAAAATATAAAACTCTTTTATTGTATAATATCACTTTTTCACTCACTGGAGTTATCATCAGCTTTGTCTGCTCTCTAACTATGTAGCCAATCTCTCAGCAGACTCACCAACTGTTACCAAATTTAGCCAGCTCGCTCTCGTCAGCTGCAGCCACAACAATGCCAGAGAAACGAAGAAAAAAAAAAGAAAAGAAATTCAAGGCTGCTGCTGTAAATAAACACAGTGTTCACTTATAGTACATCTCTTTTTTTCTTTTTTTTTCAAGCTTTACAAGCCTACACGTGATTCCTAACCTGCCAGCCGATGACTCGGGCTTTATTACTCAGCAGCCGAGTTGAAAGAAGATCAAGTGAAAGTATCCTAGTGTAGAAATACTCTGTTACAAGTAAAAGTCATGCATTTAAGCTTAGTTTGAGGGAAATGACAAGAGCATTGGCATTAATATATATATATAGTATCAAAAGTGCAAAATATTTCAGACTTGATTATACTAATTGATGTATTCATGTGTTTATTTATAGTTTATCTGCTGAGAAGCTTGTGAATTTCACCTCAAGGAACAATAAGGTTTCATCTCAATCGATAACAAAATCTAAAATTTGGATTTATTGGTTGACTATAACTTGTAATAATAAACCAAATCTGCAAAGCAACATGTAACTAGAGTCTTCAAATAAATGTATTAGAGGAAAAGGTCCAATACTTGCCTCTAAATTCTAGCGGAGTGAAATAATAAAGTCGTAGAAAATGGAACTCCTCAAAGTAGAAGTAACCATACTTGAGAAAATGTTCTCAGTTGCTTTCCTCCACTGCTCAGAAATAAAGCAAAGAGTCCGAGACGCTGCTCGCAGGTTCATTCAGCATCGGCTCTACGGTGCTGCAATTCTGACATAATGCACACAATTCTGTAAAAAGCAACAATCCACAGGAGTCGCTCCCTTTTTTTTTTTTCACCGAGAAGATGGACTTTTGTTGATAGAATCCAAGTTAAGCTGTTGAACTCTGATAGTGTGGAATCATTTGCGATGAAACGGGCAGGTTACAGGTTGTGAAACAGTAATTTCACATCTATGAAGTGTTGGAAAGCAAACACAGTGTGCTGTAAAGTGGATATGGAGCAGTTTTAGTGGTTTTAGCCAAATGGGTCTGGTTAACTTGATCTCACTTGGTTAGCTTGTTGGGGCAGAAGTGACTGGTACAGATGACAACTCCATTATTACAAGAAGTGTGATTATAAAATACCAATAACACTCTTATAATGTCAAGGTTACAACACTACATACCTTTTTTATGCATTAAGCTATTAAATAAATACTGGTTTGTATTTATATGATGATTTACTTCATGGTGCATACAAATACAAACCTTGTATTTCAGATTCCTCCCGTCTCAGTCCTTGCACCAACCCGAGTTCTGCACACAGGAAAAGTTGCTCAAAGCTATCCCATAATACGATCAACTGAGGTTTCTGCTCTGACCTGACTCGCTCAGTGCAGCAACCCAATTTGTTGCATCTTCCCCACAGTTATAACATGAATAAATTGCTATCGCGATGCCATATGCCATCCAGACAGCAGCTCTCGTTACATTTTGCATGACAGACAGATGTTTTCGTTTAATCTTTTGACCAGAAGGCAATACAGAGGGAACATTATTACGGTTTGATCAGCCAGCGTTTTGCACAAAGCTGAACACATGGTAACATAATTACAAACCTGGATTTGCAGAGGTTCCCCGGTCGCTCTGGTGGACAAGGGGGACCTTGTTTTGTTTTGGAATCTTACGCCGTATGTCACACACGTTCTTCTATCTCATCTTTTCTTGTCGTTTCGCCGCCATGATTGAGCGTGAGAGCGAAAACAATAATAAAATGATAAATAATGTCAATAGCAGGGATAGGAACTTACCTTAATATAGTGGTGCTATTAAACGAACATTCTGTAAACAAAGCGCGGGGCCGTCGCATTTTATTGGGTTATTGTTTAATCAGAATAAAGTAGCAGCCAGTGACTGCTGTCAAGCTCCAAAATGATGGATGTCCCACTTGACCACGGCCAGACAGTATGCTTTATTATTTCTATCTCACAAGGCTGCATTGTCTGAAGGCATTTTATTCAATAGCTTTGAATCTGCAGTCCCTATGCTCAGCCCAGAAGTGTGCATTCTGAAAAATATTGAAAAACATCAATTTATCGCAGCAAATTAAACCAAGGATGAACTCACGGCGTTGGAAATGTAAAACCTGTATTATAATAATTGTAACATAAACACCTTTCATGGAAATCACTCCAATTGGGAACATGAACTAATATTTGAAATATAATGAGCATATTAATGTAGCCGTAGATGTCCTCAATGTGAGACTTTGACAGCTGCAGTTATGCAGCCATTATACAACGCAGCACCGCCATAATTATTGCCTGCTAGGATTCCATTCACACTGAATCACCATTCTGTACACAGACTTTTTAGCCTTCATCACAATGAAGTCTGAAATGGGTATATTGTATAGTGGGAAAACCTGCTGCAATTTAGGTGCCTCGCAGTACAATAGGTTCAATATGTGTATGGCTTTCAGAAAACAAACTTGAGCGAGAGAGCGTTTATGAGCGGCTAAAGAGTCTGAATCCCACAACTCATAACGAAACAGCTTCACTGCAGCCGATCAAAAAAATAAAAACAAATCTTGAATTTTGATCGACTCTTCTTTAGAGCTGCTGTCGTTATCACAGCTCCGTAAAGAAAGCGAATGCATGATGGCGTCACATTTGCGTACATTTTTGTCACAGTGCTTTTATCTGCTGCAAACCAGTCCACTACGGAGCCCGTCTGGTGACATCGACGAGAAATAAAAATAACTCGTTCCCACGCATTAGTAAATCGTGGCCACGAGTTATTAATGTGTGGGAACGACATAATTATCACACCGTGTTTCATCGCAAGAGATCGCAGGACATCGGTGTCGTTCATTCCAAGGTTAAAATCAAATCAAAATGCTCCATGTTTCATGCAAGTACGCCCGTTATCCTTAATCGACAGCTGGTATGACCGCACTGTGAAATTTGCTCCACAACTTCTCTTGTTTCTTTATATTAGTAATGCGAGGCCACAATTTAACTATGTCGTTTGAGTTATTTTTATTTCTTATCGATGTCACCAGACGGGCTCCTTAGTCCACAATTATTCACCTATTCTTCAATAAATGCAAGTAAAATATGTGATTCACACTGACAACTTGAAAGGCTCTGAATACCCATCCTGCTACGAGTGATGGCGTCCAACACGATCAGTATATTATCGCTCAAAGTCAGAGAATATTTCCTCTTTGCTCCTCTGGCTGGTTTGAGGAGGGCACGAATGCAGCAAACAGGATTTCGCAACACACGACTGATTCAAGAACAGTTTCGGTCAGATCTGATTCCTGATGAAACTGACTCTTTGACCGCAAAACTTTGCAAAAACATTCGTTAAAGCTGTGCACAAACTGAAGCTACAGATTGGTGACGGATTAAAGCAAAACCTGAAGCTTTATATCTACAGTGAGAGGATCTGGCAGAGTTCAGGTCCCCTTAGAGGGAAGAGTGGCTGCAAATCAATACAAAGTTGTTCTGTGTGATCACCTTCATCCTATTTCTATCCCGTCAGTAGTGTTCTCTTCCAGGTGCCAGAGGGTATGAGGGGTCACTGGATGGTTTGATGGGAATAATGTGAATCATATGCCGTGGCCTTCACAGTCACCAGATCTCGACACAATTGAACATCTGTGGTCCAGAGCGTTGCAGATTAGGAGCATTGAAGCTGTTCTGAATGTGAAGGCATCTCCTTTAAGTTGTTCTCTCCATGTGCTGCAGTGCAAATTACAGTTACATCCCCACTCATCACGCAGACTACATTCCATTTTCACTTTGCTAGACGCCACGTTAAATGTTAAAAGCGTGTCATGATCGCAAACACTAAAGCAGCAGGTTGTCTTTGCCAGCGCTCGTTGTCAAGGTGAAGTCGTACGCAAGGTGAGATTTCATCTTTTAGAACTGAATGAACTAATACTCAGACAGATTTGCATTCAGCACGTCTCGGTAGTCTTGACCATTTCATGTTACGCAGGCAAACTGATATAATATTCAGCGCAGGCAACACCGTGCGCCTCGAGCGACTGCCCAATTATTACATTTAATATACTGAAATATAATTAAGTAAAAACAGAGATTAACCTGTTCTGAGTCTAATGAATGAACAGCTCAGCGATGCATGTCCATGTGATATGTTAATAAGAACGTGTCTTTGATCTTAGCCGCGCTCCGCTTCAGGCTTTTGCAAAGTCGAAGAACGGCTCTGCGAGCGTTTGCGAAGGTAAATTTGATTGACAGAAGAAGTGTTCCTATCTGTGCCGTTTGGACTCGTGTCCGTGTAGCACGAGTCGGAATACAAGTCCTGGGTGCCCTTCCCAGATTGTAACACCTAGATATAGTTTCTAAAGGGCCCTCAGTGCAGTTACAAGCTAAAAGCGGTACGCAACGAAGGACATTTGTCCCGCTTAGACTGTATGTAGGACATAAGCTTCTCCTCCCTTTAATAGTCCTTAGTCTTGTTTTGTGCAGTTTAACTCTGGTACATGGTGTCGAAGCTGAATATATGAAACAACTTAAGATGGAAAGTACATTACAGGCTTCTTCTTTTTTTTTTTAATAAAAGTTTTACACAAGCGCTAAAATGCACTTTCTTGCCAGGAGTGAGCAGGTCAGGTGGTTCTGTTCAATTTTATTACTCTTTTTGGCATGAAATTGCATCTCTGTTTCCGTCTGCTCTCACCAGACAGAGAGAATTTCATGGCTGGGTTTGGTGGCTGTGCGCACACACGCAGACCTCTCAGAGAATCCAACAAAAAATAATAAAAAAATCAAATGCAAATGGGAATACAATTTTAAATGCAACGCAGGCAGAATCCGTAATAAGTTAGATTAATAGCTGATTTTTAATGACACTGTCACCAAAGCTGCTCGCAGGATGTATGAGTCCCTTCTCTTTTTGTTGATTAAATACCTGTAACCATCATACGGCGGCTGGAATGATACAGTGCATACGTACGGTCACTAATTTAAAAGATGTGCTGCTTGTAATTATGCGCAGGCCGAACAGTGAGGGTTATTATAATGATAATACGGCTATTATTATTATTGTAGGGAGCTCCCAGGTTATGCAATCATGTTAATGACTTCGACGGACCATTGTTTTTATCGTAGCAGTTTTCTTGATTGTGTGCATGTAAATGTACACTACAGAGATATAACTAGCTGACTACAATGTGTTTAATTACCGGACGGAACAAAAACATATGCAAAGAAAGAGAAACGCATTGTGCGGGGAAAAAGAAAAAGACATAATCTGCCTATTAGCGCTGCAGTTTATTCATATTCGGGTCGTGCCCACCGTGTTGCTGCTTTGGGACTCAGTTTTCTATCAGCCTGGACTTTCCTCTCAGCTCATTTGGTAACTGACATCCACTTAAAAATGGGACGAGGAGCTGATGTGTCTGGTCATAACTGAAAAACCCATCTTGACTCCAACTGTGAATAATCTATTCCGCCTTCTAATTACGGATGCGTCCCGCTCCAGACTCTTTCCCCCGACGCTGCACTGTGAACCAAAATGGCAGGAATTAGTTTGTCACACCCACCTGTGCTCGCGCCTCTGTGTTTGCACGCGGTCGCGGGAAAATAGAGCTTTCAGCGAGGCAGGGCTTTATGAAAGTGCTTTTACTGTGGCGGAAACGGTGGATTCTTCAAAATGAATAAATTTAGGCTGGCAAACGTGGGCTTCCTCTAAATTTATCAAAAGCCTATCCTGGATGCCTCAGTTGGTAGAACCTTAAAACCTACAGTAAAGCTGAGGGTACAGTTGTTAAAATTCCTGTTTCTGTTTTGTCTGTGTTTACCTAAAAAAAAATACAGTTTTTCCACCTAAATTCAGAACCTAAAAGCTGAAACACTGACATTTAAATGGAAATACAAGAAATAATGACGAACAGATTTGATTGAGGGCTTGTGAAATGATATGCCACTTGACAAGCCATCATTTTTATTTCATTTTCATACGAAAAGCGGCAAAAGAGTGCATGTCACAGCCACACTGACCTGACAATATTTCTGTGACTGCAGGAAGATCTTGCAGAATGTGATAGGGATGTTTGGAATTGGAATGCAATAAGTGGTAAGGGCAGAAATGGAGGGATTTTTTTTTTTGCACTCAGGCTGCAGCGAGATGTTGGAGTGACAATAACTGTCTGAGATTGTAATTCCAAGCATGACTGCAGAGTGCCTGTAGGAAACAGTTTGCATGTGCAAAAAGTACTCTAATCTCCATTTAAACTCCGCTCAGCCTCTTAAAAATGAGTTCTACTTTGAGGAACACTTTCCTTTTAAAGAAAAGCAGAATTGCTTTCAGGAAAACTTTTGAATTTGCCAGAAAAGTGGGTATTATTCTAAATAATTCACCCCTAAACTGGTTAGTTTAGAAAAGTTCAGCAAATTTGGCCTGAGGTCCTCGCCATCTGCCTCTTAAAGCTTTTTCCCAAACATCAAGGTCCCTCCTGCGCTGAATTGTTTAATTCAGGTTAGAATAATGACCCTGCCAGCAGCCTGCTGGGGCAGGGCCCAAGGAGAGGGGGTGATGGAGACGAGCACTATTTAGTAATCCTATCAGCTGCCTTATGAGCGTCTGCTCCTCACAGCAGCTCAATCTTCAGATTGAGTTGTTCAGTCAATCATGGATTCAATATTTACTCGACGATTCAATATTTACCAAGGCGCTTCGCAGCACGCGTGACCGAGGAGATAGCGCTGCGAGGATCCTATCAAAGACTCGTTACATGAGACATTTAAGGGTGAGGTTGGGGGGAAGGAAGGGGGAGGGAGCGTCTCATATACGGCAATGAGACGCTGATGCAAGGTGCGCTGGAACTGAGCCAGCCTCTCCGCTTGAAATGTGCGTCTGCAAAGTGTTTTGTGCTGGTTTCACTCGACTGGGCATAAACATCTTGCCAGATGTGTATCTGCATTCCGGGAAAATGACTCACATTTAAAGTTTAACCTTGAGTGTTGATATTAAAACCCAGAATTATTATGTATATAAACTGGAGAACGATTCCTATTTCTTTTCCCCGGAGGACAGATGTCTTATAGTAAGAACATGCGTTCCAGTCGGATGCGTGGCAGTGTGAATATTTGATCCTTGTGGAGTGTGACTGGCTGTATAGCACGGTTGGCAGGGTGCATACCAATGGGTTTGCCTCCGCCTTGCACTTGTTGCATCAACCTCAGAACCAAAACTGTTTGATCCTTAAGTCTGATTAGTTTTTAACTGCTGTCAAAAGAAACATTTCTGTCCACTTATCTACTTGCGTCCCCCCTGCACTTATCTACAATATCCATATTGAAAAAAAAAAAAGACCTAAAACATAAAGAGATTCAGTAGCAGACACTTTGTAGTCAGTGAGAGAAACTGGTGTAGTGGGTGAGTGCTTTGAAATAATAACAAGTGCAGATAGCGCTGTAATATTTTTTTTCTCGCTGGCTAGAAAATGGGAGGAATGGAGAAATAAATCAAAACTCAGCATGGATTAAAAATAATGGCCAAACATCTGAAAACAGAGATAAAAAAAAAAATCTCTTCTTTCTCAAGTATGACGATTGGTTGTACTTTGTCCTACTGTGTCTCCGCTCCATATATAAATTACTGTATATGCCCTGTGTCCGCTCATGCATTCATCCATTAGCTATACTGGCTTCATCCTGCAGAGGGTTGTGGGGGGCTGGAGCCTGTCTCAGCTGACATTTGTTGAGGGCGAGGGGGGTGGGAGGCTGCACCCTGGACAGGGCTCCATCACGGGGCCAAAACAAAGAGGCAGACAACCGTGCACACTCACATTTAGCCTCGCTCAACCAACAGCCAATTTAGAATCACCAATTAACTGACCAGGCTAACCGGAGCGCACAGAGAAAAGCCAGCGTGCGCTAAATACTACAGCCCCATGCTGCCTTTATATACGGTGCACTAATTGTGACAGTATCTCATGTTTTGCAAATATTTAACAAGATATCAGTGTTTTTTAACGCCGAGCTACGCACCACGTGGGCCGGCAGTCATCCCACCGACTCCGGAACGCCACAGCTAATTAAGCTGTACACATAGAAATCCAAAAGATTTAATGTTAATTTAATTCCTGCTCAAACTGTCTCACAGCCATTCACAATTTGTTGTAATTTTTTGCAGCTGCGAGCAGCTTCTTCGTTTCCTTTGGGCATTGCATTGTAGGACAGTAGAGCACATAAACAACACACTCAGAAATCAAGCATTTTTTTTTAGAATGCATGCAGACTCTTTATAGGAGAGCTGCAGTTTATTTCAATTTGGATCTGATGTGTGGAGGCTTGACAGTGGTTTGTGTTTGTCATTCTAGCACTGTGCTCACCAAGTTAATTGTCCAGATGAGATGGGGCAAAAACACAATAAGCACTCAGGCATTCAGACTAACCAGATTTGCCAAATGCGTTTGGCAAACACAGCTTTGACCCAACTTTGGTCCAAAGGACTGACTGCATATGTATGAGGCCACAGTTTTCCTGTGCCGGGATGGGTTTCACCAGCATTTAAAGGTTCAGTTCTGCAAATTAAGTTTAGATACTCAAACTGCTTAACGCGTCAAAGTAAACTACTCTTTCAGCGAAAAGTGGTCCCTGTAAATATATTACCATATGCTCATATTATTAGATTTTTATTCTAAGGAAAAATACGTAGCTTCACTTAAAGTCTACTTTAAACTACTTTATATGCAAACATGTACTCTCGTCCGGGGGTTTGCAATCTGGAGGCTGCGCTGACTTACATGATGAATCTTTCAGATCAAGAGATGATTAGTAGGAGAGGAAGGAAGAAAAAAATAAAGTTCACACAAATCGGAATTCATTTATTTTTCCTCTTTGTGAAGGAAACAATTTATGCACAGTTTTACTTCTTTGGTCTAAAAAATTATAATTTACCTGAAAGAGCCGATGTTTTTTTGGATTTATTCTTCGGTGTGTTTTTTTGTACAGCTTACAAAACCCACAGTCATCAGGGAGTTTTTCTCTCCCACAGAAACTCCTGCTCCTCACCTGCCTGAAACACTCCATTTGAGGTCCAGGTAGTCTGACTCGCTGCATGTAGATTGAGGGCACAAACCTGGCATTTGCCCCACATTTCACGCGGCTTTCCCCTTCTCCTTCCACTATCTGTGTGTTCCCGTTTGCAAAAATCCTCCTTCGCTACAGGAAACAACAACAACCTCTGGGCAGCAACCTACACGCAGAAAATTTCAAGTTTTTTTGCCAAAGGTTTGGACCGTGCAGTGAAGCAGCCCTGCTGGTTTCACTGTGAAATATCCATTTTAATGGCAGCCCTCGCCTCCCTGCATGCAAATGTGCCACCAAAACAACTCCTTCATTCCTATTTTTGGGGAAAACCATGGCCACATCCTGTTCGTAGACCTGCCTAAGAGGATTGCATTGGTTTAAAGATACCCAAACATAGCAAAGTGTTGTTTTTCCCTCCCCTCCCATAGCAGAATAACAATGAGGTGCAGTCAGACCATTCTAGAAAATGGTGTGACACTGTGAGGCTAAAGTCCAGGCTTCTATTCTTCAGCTTCTTATGTATGTCAGTGTAACACATTCTTGCGATGCCCGTTTGGACCTAGTATGGTGCAAAATCAAACAACGAGAGAACAGCCGACTCACAGTTTGTCATTATTTGCTCATCAGAACCTCATCTGCAAGAGCTGCATCTCTACATCTGGGGTCAGTCTGCCTAGACAGCGTGACCTCTCTTTTCGTCTGCCAGGTGGACTTTTCAGGAGGAGAGCCTTAAGCCTTGATTATACTCCGATGTGGAGCGCGCACAGGCAACCGGGGCTGCGGAGTTGTTGTTATTCTGCTGCTTTCTAGCCTGAAGGATTCTGTCTGGATGACGCTGTTGAATACATTCACGTACTAGATAGTAGATAGAACGAGATGACATATGTTGCGGATTGTAAATAAATTGAAGTATATAGACTTATTCATGTATGCTCCTTCTCCCTCATGTGTGGCCTTGGGCTGCACGAGCACAAGAGCTGTGGAAGCAATGCAACAAAATAATGCGTTTTCTAAACAACGAAGCATGTAAACCTTTTCTAGTAGACACCAAAAAAAACAAACAACAGAATTATAAACTTGTACATGAGCACAAAATGGGTTCTTAAAAACATTCGAGAAGGTTAGATGGGAAATATCGAATAATTCATAGCATCTGAAATGTTGCAAGGAGCCCCGGCAACAGAAGAAAATCTTGTTGTTTTTTTTTAATGTTGTTTGGGGCCACCAGCCTCAAAGGTTGGAAACCACTGATTTAATCTCCGGCAGAGCAGCGCGCTATATGTGTAAAATCTTCAGCTGTGAAATAAATGCATTGGAGTAAAAAGCAAAATACATCCCTTCAGAATTTACAAGGGCAGAAGTATAAAGTAGAATACAGTATGGCAATACTTCAGGGGTGTATAAAAGTAAATTTACTGAGTTACTAACAGAGACGACGGGCAACGCCACGCTGCAAAAAGTGTATTTATGCTGTAGTTCGTTTTAAATTAATCTTGCTTATCTGTCTGCGTTGGTGATGGCACTTTACTTACTTGAAGTGTCGTTTTAATGTCAGAGACAGGATTGAAAATTAGGTTTACCGGCACAGCGCTTTTGACGTCCATGTTTCTTTATTTATTTTTTATTTTTTGCTGCAACTTAACAACCGCTGTCTTCCAGGAGGACTACAGTGGAAAGGAAAGGAAAAAAAACAGCAAGCGTAATGACAAAATCATGTTTTACTTTTTACTTTCGGATAAAGCGAATACTTGAGAAATTAGAAACTTTAAGTGGACTTTCCTTAATTGGAAGTTTCAGCAATGCTTATTTGAGAGGAATCAAAAGATCATTAGTAGCGTCTTACCAGTTGAAGCAATTAATTTAAGTTGATCCAACAATTCTCTTTTTTCAGTGTATGAAATCAAAACACCATCTTACTGGTAATAAGCTAGTTATCCCTTAATTCATTCCAGAGCGACAACACAACTGAGACACACACACACACACACACACACACACACACACACACACCTCTTTGCTCTTGAGCTCTCTGTGGCTCAATCTTTACACACTTTCCATCTGCCATCTGTCAATAACCTCTTTGATTCTTAACTACCTTTAATGGATCAGCTGATCTCGTCCCCCCCCCCCTTTCCCTCCACACACACACACACACTCTCAAACACACACACACACACACACACACACACACAGTCTTACACGCACAGTTACATACAAACACCCCATTTATTTTTCCCACAGTGATCCTGTCAGGGCTTTGATTAGAAGTAAAGTACCAGCTGCTCCCACCAATCCCCTTCTCGCTCCTGTCTGGTCTGACTGGAACCCCGTTGGGAATAGTCATTCCTCCTGCACTCCCGCATAAATGCATACATCCATAAACATGTGAAATGTGTTTACGGTTCTTATTTTTACCCACAATCTCCAGGAAAAAAAAATAAAAAATTAAATTTCTGCCGAAATTGATGCTCGCTGAGCTGTAGAGGGAAGATTCAAACGAGAGGGAGGCCTGCTGAAGAGACAGACAGTCCGATTGAGAGAGGGAGAAAAAGGGAATTGGAGACGGAGATGAAGAGAAATGAAGTGAGACAGAAAGAATCGAGGGAGGGGGAGGGAAGGAGGAAGGTGAGGGTGAGAGTGTGTGTGTGTGTGTGAGGAGCGAATAAAGTATTTGTCACACTGCCGTCGGAAAGAGATTGAAAAAGAAGGAGTGGGAGTGAAGAGTGGAGGTTGTCTTGATATAAAGCTTTCTTATGCTCTTAAAGTACTGCTGTCCACTTAGCTGTGTCTCTGCCTTGGTTTGTCTTTGTCTTTTTATCCCACCGTTTTGCTCATGTTTCTTCTCTTCTTTCTCCCCCCCTCCTCCCTCTCTCGTGTCTTTTCTTCTACTATCACATTACCCTCCTCTTTATTTCCCTTTTCTCCTTCCTCTCCTCCTTGTTCGTCCTCCCTGCAGGCACGTCTATAATCCAGGTGACAGCAACAGATGCTGATGACCCGACATATGGGAACAGCGCCAAGCTAGTGTACACACTGGTGCAGGGCCAGCAGTACTTCTCTGTCGATCCCCAGACAGGTGAGTGTGTTTATATATCGACGCGAGTGTGTGTGTGTGTGTGTGTGTGTGTTTCCATCACGGCACACGCGGGCGGGGAAATGTAAAAGATGCACAGATGTCGGAAAGCAAATTCTGCACCCGCGCGCTGCGGAAAAGCAAATATGCTCAAGATGTTGGAGAGCAAACAAGCGAATTCAGTCTTGACTCGTGAACGCCGAACATGTGTGTGTGTGTGTGAGTGTGTGTGTGGATAGACAAGGGCCAAAGGGACGCACACACATGTTCACGCAGGTGTGTGTGTGTGTGTGTGTGCAGGTGGAGTTAAACATTGAACACACACAACACTCTCGTGCATCCAGCGTTCTCCCGTCACACTCAGTCATCCATCTTTCCCACTTCCCTTTCTCCCTCCTGTGCCCCCTCTGCTCAAACACTCAAACACACAATCTCTCAAGCATATATACACCCCCCCCACCCTCCCACTCCCCAGTTCACTCCAGTATGAGATGGCAGAAAATATATTCATGCTGCCAGGGGTCTGCGCGCGCTCCCCAACAAAACACAGCCGCGATGTTATTATCTCCGGATGAAGCGAAGGCAAAGCGACGTGCTTAAAGACAGACGTCAGCAAAGGTTTGTGAACTTTAATGCGAGGACAGATTACAAAGAACCTGTCTGCCTTGTGTGTGTGTGTGTGTGTGTGTCGTCTCACTATGTCTCTGTGTCACACATGTCACCTCGGGGCACAAAGTTTTTTTTTTTTATTTTCAAGTTTTTTTCAGCACCGTACCTCAGAGGGAAACCACAGCTCGGTTGACTCGGAGTTTCTGAGCGTCTGATGCTGGTTCTGATAGAAGACGAGGCCTTCTGAAGTTGTTGTTGTTGTTGTTTTTTCATCTGCGTGCTGAAGTAGGAACCCGCACGTGCCTGTTCGTTCTCCCCACGTGGGTCGCAGGTGGCGAAACACTTTTTCGCTCGATGAATGTCAGCGTTTCGTAATTGATTGCCTTGACATGTGAGGACCTCTGGAAAGAAAAAAAAAAAAACCCCAAAGAGAGCTGCAGCGCTTTTTGAAATGCTAATTGGGGGGAATATAAGCCTAATTCCACTCTGTGTATTAGCCGTGACACCGCGCTATTAGACAAGCTTCGGTATTCGGAACATGTCCGCTCCCCTTCTCCCTTCTTCTCTCCGTCGCTATCTTCCTTTTTCAATCACCCCCCAGTTTCTCGTTGGCTCCATCACTAAAGGTCTTATTCGAAATGCGCACTTGGAGGCGCGCGCGTTTGCTCATATATTCAGTTTGTTTGCTTATGAATTCTGCTCAGAAAACCTCCACATATTTCTGCCTGGTCGTTTGCATTCAAAACAGCCAGTGTTGAATGTGATTCACCTTGAGCTGCCAAGTGATCCAGGCCGGTGTTTTGGCTGATGTTGGGCGAGTGCAGCCAGCGCTTGATGTGCAACATCCAATCACATGTAGCAGAATGAGGCCATTTACGCCGGGGAGGTGATCGATGTTGAACGCGTGTAAGCGATGCGTCTTGGTGTGCCGTTAAAGAGTGTGAGACACAGATCGAGATTTTACGCTCCGTCAGCATGCCTAGCTGTCGCCGAGCGGTGATTTATCATTTCCATATGAGCCTCTTCACATATCTGTGTTTATGTATTTGTGTGTGTCTTTCCGTGTGCCTTCAACGGGACATTAAGTTATATATTGGCGCTGTCAAATGGAAACTGAGTGTCTCCTAAATGTCAGAAAAGCTGTCAAATTGTCAGACGTGTCTCCAGCCTGATGACAGTGTGCTTCGATATTGTCCAGTGGTTTTTGAAAGGGCTTTCAAAATGCCAGAGAGGTCTGAAAACAACTTTATCCATCAATTAGAGTCGAGACACTTTAATTACTGAACACAAGTTATGGGGTTTTTACACAGGAGCCAACTTGATAACTTTATAAAAAACTTTTGATCATGATCAAACAATAGGACCAACAAGTGTATGGCCTGTTGTGTTTTCACAAATTAACTAAAATTACAGTTTAGTTTAGTAATGGGCATAAAATATAAAGGAGCTGGAAAATGTGGTTTTCAAATAATCACATCCAAGATAAAGTAAAGCCCCAAATTACTCATATTTATGCCAGATTTTGGTTTGAAGTAGTTCTTTATTTGCCCAATAAGTTTCTTTTGGCTGGAAATTAAATAAATAAGTGACAGAAGACAATAATCCACAGTACGATTAATGTGTTAGAGATGTTAATTAGACATTTAACTACATCTATTTTCATTTATTATTATTTTTACTAAAAATGCCATGTTCAAAATTATTCTCGGTAATCAGTGGCAACACATTTATTTGCCACAATTTATTTGCTAGAACATTTGTTGTAATTGCTCTCCACTGGGATTTTGTTCCACTCCTCTGTTCTGACGATCTCCACGTTTTTGAAATTGGAAGACTCATTTGCCATCACTCTGGTCTTTAGTTCACCACGAAAATTCAAAGGGATTCTTCTGGACCACTCCGACATGTTGATACTGCGTTTAATGGAAGTTACAGAGAGTTGTCTTGTTGGAAGATCTAACGCCACCCAACGCCTGCTGGATTTTTTCTATTGCAGTCCTCTTTTCTTATGTTTACTTTGACAACATTGACTGTTTCATTGGTTGAAGACACCCCATATCTTGATCCTGTTCTTGGGGTCTTTCACCAAAGGAACCACATCCCTGTGTCCAAACACATCCATTCTCAAAAGCTTTCTCCTTGGTGCAGGTGAGTTTTTGTGTGTATGGAGCTGTGGAGTCCTTTTTTTTTTCTGCATCCTTGGAGACCAGCCTTGTTTGCTGGAGTGTCTGCCTTGAGATGTTGGAACCGAAACTGCTAAGATTCATCAGGATGAGCTTGGTGATCATCCATGAATTCCTCTTGGCATGCGTGACAACTGCAAAAGTTCAGAATAATTTTGGACGAAGTATTTTTAGTCAAATCGTGATGGAAAAACAGAAACATTCAAAATTCCTCATTAATATTCCTAGCACAATGCCTCAGAGTCTTTTCTCACTTGTTTATGTCATTTTGACCCAGAAAACATCCCTACAAATCAGAACTTTATTTGTCGTGTAATTTAACACTGCTGGTCAGCGGTGGCATTTTCAGTGCTTATGGATGGACAAATACTTGGACTAATTAGATATTTTTGGCAGCTAAATACACTGATTAATATGAAAAAAAAAGCTGATAGTGGTTGCTGTATCACCCACTGATCTACTTGATTGTTGTTATCAATTATTCAATCAGTCAACTATTGACAAACCGTTCTGCTACAAATGATTACCCAATAAAAACGAAGGCTGAACAACTGAGGACACATTATCTAAAATAAACCTCACAAATTTCTTACATTTGCACCGAGCAACACCAGAGGCAGGAGGTTAAAAATTCAGAATCCCTTCATATTAAGTTGTACAAGTTTTAAGTTTCTCTAATGGACTGACCAATTAGTAAAGTTTCGAAGAAAGAGCTGCAGAGCATCAGAACCGAAGCCCATTAAATAACAACTTATTAACATTTTATAGCTGCGGGCAGAATGGCTCGCCGAAAAATCAAGAAACCCACGACCTTTTATTAATGACTTACTAACATGTGTAACTGCAGTCTTGATGAAGTCCTTAATAAAGGGTCAAGACTTCCTCAGTTCATAATGGGCAGGCAGATGTGCCACTATAAATGTTAATAAGTCATTAATAAAAGGTCAGGGTGTCTATTGTGATTCTCAATCTACCACTTCATAAGATATTTAGTTCAAGTCAGCTGTATCTGCTGTTTTACTGTAGAACAGCAGTTCATCCAGTTGGCCCTCTCTCAGCCATTAGCACAGGCCTATTACATTGCAATAATTCATCAAGCCACGCGTCAATATTACACCGAACGGCACGTCGCTGATCCACAAAATCTAAATAAATGATTGTTAACCGTTAATATGGTCATTAGCCGCAGCTTGTAAACCCATAACGTGATACCTGCAGATGTCTGGCAAAGTGATTAACACGTAATACAAAAGGTGAGACAGCGCTCTCGTATGTTTAACAAGATGTTCTGTCGTTAAAAATGTGAACAGAGCTGGACCAGTTCCCACTGACTGAGCAGGCAGCTTTTGTTTTTAAAAAACCGAGCGCAGGCCAGCAAGTGCATTTTGGAAGCCAGAAGGTTCAGAGCCGGCTAATCATAGAGTCATAAATATTGATCAGAAAAGCCTTTTAGTTTCACACAGATGTATTATGGTCATTTGGTGCTGTTTCTCCACAGTAACAAAAACAGCAAAACTTCTTTTAAATGGCCACCCTGATGTTGCTGTGTGCGTTTTCTCTGCAGGTATCCTCCGTACAGCTGTACCCGACATGGACAGGGAAACCCAGGACCAGTACCTGGTGGTGCTGCAGGCTAAAGACATGGGGGGCCACCTGGGGGGATTATCCGGGACCACCACCGTCACTGTCAGGCTCACGGATGTCAACGACAACCCTCCTCGCTTCACTCAGAGTGAGTAACTCGGCAGCTCACGCAGCCACCCACAGGGAAAGAATGACTACCGGGAGTGGAGCTGCAGCACCAGATAATAACAGAAAATGACTGTATGTTATGCGTGCTGCGCTCTCTGTATGCACACATGTGTACATTAATTACACGCGCTCCATTATACCAACAAGCACACATCGATCAGTGTTCATTCATTACGGGTTCCGAGCGCCAGATTGCCGGGGCATCACCTCATTAGAACAATGCGGCATCAAGCGAGCTGCCAGTCACGGCGAAAGTGGCAGAAATCGCTCGTGTTAACTTTCTATTATTCATTATGTAGAAAAGCTGAGGGAAAACAAACACCGCATAACAGCATAAACACTGTATGTGTTTTTGCACCAGAAGGCAGAAGAGTTCTCAGACCTTTCTGACCCGCAGGTCCTGTCAGGATTTTCACAGCAGCAGTCAGGCAGAGGAGACTCCTGCAGGGCTGCAAAGTACCTCATCAAACATTCAGTCATGGATTTAACTCGCCTCTGCAGCGATAGATCAGCTGCTATTTCCAACTGCAGCTGTACTGTCACATTATATCACACAGTCTGACAGGGCTTCGATGTAAGCGCGCCCGATTGACATTTAAGCTAATTCCACTCTTTGTAATCATGGAGTTATTCCAGTGCAAAAGATAAATGGAGAAGGTCCACCTCGCATGTAGCTTTGACTTATATTGACGATAAATTGAGTTAAATTGCTGTTGTGGTCTAGTCTACCATTGCGTTATTATAAACAAAATACAGACCCTATCCGTCGGTTTCATAATGGCTGCTGGTCACCGCAAAGATTCAATAATCGAGATGGATTACGAGACGGTATTGTCCTAGTTGGACTCTAAACTGTTAATCATTCTTTTACTTAGCAGGCGGGTGAACTCCCCATGCAGCACTGCTCGCTTCACTCTGTTTGTCTGCCTCCTTTGTTCGATGGAGATGTGTGTTAGAGGCCGATATTAATGAATTCTCTCTTTGCTACACTGCCAGAAAAAAAATCAGTAGGTGTGTCCTTTATTACCTTCAAAAGCACGAGCCAGTTAGTCCTCCTGTGAATGATCAAGGGAACCAAGTGGCCCTGATGGCCAGTGTTCTTGTCATCCTTTACTTAATGTCATCCGTTCTCCCATTTCTCATCTAAGCAAGCCCGCTACCCTCCAGTTTAATTGCTGACCTTCTCCCAATTAAAGTGGAGATAGGGGGAAGTTGGGATATAGCTTTTGAACAATTGTACTTGATTTAGATTTTTTTTTTAGAAGAGACCGATAAGACAGATAACTTACTTTTTTTTATCAAGGGGGTTATTGAAAGCACGGTGGAAATAGTCAGATCGCTTCTTTCAAGGAAAAGCAATAATTGTTGCGTATTAGACGGGACTGAAGAAATACCAAACTGTGGTTTTTAGAGCAATAATATTAGTGCAATAAAGCAGCAATATCTGTAAACTGCATTCTGTGTAAATGGCTCTTGTTAAAGGTTCTGCATTCACTCCAAACTTATGGACGTCATTAGAGCGTCTCAAACGAAAACAGTTACTCTAATTTTAATTAAAGAGTCGTGACTCTTGTAGATCTTTATGTAGCAGATAGCTATTTGCTGCTATATTAGTGCTATTTGTAACTTTACAATAATGAAAAACAAAGTCAGAAAAGTCTAATAAACTTATTTAAGTTTTAGTGGAAAAAGTAATAAGTAGGGATTCATGATATATCAGCGACCACATCGGTATCGGCCGATATTAGTGTTTTTTTCCAATATATCGGTATCAGTCCGATGAACAACTTGTCTAACATCAGTGCTTTCGTCTCTATGTTTGATATCGCTGCTATTTCACAGAGGTTTTTACTTAAATGGGCTTGAATGTTAAGCATGTTTAAATATGTTTTACCTTTGTTGCGTAATAAAGAAGACTATGCAGTCTAATTTGGGCTTCTTTGAATAGTCATGTTCACACAGTGCTTACTTATACTCATTTTTCAGTGTGAACAAAAACTGAATATCGACATCGGTAATATCAGTTATCGGCGGTATCAGAAATCTTAATATCGGATATCGGTATTGGCCAGAACTTCTAATATCGCGCATCACTAGTAAGACGCCCACATGTTAGTTGGATTATTGCTTGATCATATTTAGATCTAATCACGACATTCAAAAGCGACACTTTATGTGCCTGTAACGACCACATACCGACAGCAGGAAGGAACATGAATCTTCACACAAATTGCAGCAATCCCTTAAAGCACCCTCATGACCCCCACGGGCCTCAGCTGCATCCCCATCCGGTGGCTGTGTTAATCAGCGGGGAGTCGAACTGCAATAGGTTTTCGAGTAAAGTAATTCACCTGCCCTCCTTTTACCTCACCGCATAGGATGCACATCACTCCTTCTCTTTAACTGCAAGTTTATGCTGCGCTATAAAACGAGAAGGCGCACAGTTTGGACGCTCAAATAAATCGGCGGACAGAATAATTAGTGCACTATGCAGCAAATTGAGAGTGACACGGCTCTTGTTTTTCTGACCCACTCAGAAGTACAGTTAATCAGGCTTCAGTCTCGTTGGCCAAATTACAACTGTGTCCCTGAAAGTGACATTGCGACACAATTACGCAGCCATTTTTGACATGAAATAGTAGGTAAACACAGGTGTTACTAATGACGTTAATTAAGGTTCAGCACCGAAATAACACAGAACCTTTATTAATGTCATTAGTAACACCTGTGTTTACCTCCTATTTCATGTCAAAATGGCTGTGAAAAAGGTCTGCTGCTTTCCCAATTACATCCGTGTGCAACATAACCTCTGGCCGGATTAAGAGACAGGGTTTTTTTTCATTTTTATTTTTAGTGAATGAAGGGCACATTTATGAACCGCATCAGTCAGCAGGAGGTGGTCGAGGTGGATGGTGGGCAGACAAAGCACACAGTTATCAAACCAGAGACTTTCCAGACTTTTGTCGACGACTGGGTTTAAAGAACAAAAATGCTTCAGTCAAACTTAGAGAAAGGTTTAAAGTCTGATTAAGTGTAAATAACACATTATGTTTCCAGTTATGGTGATTTTTTTCTACATTAGGAAAAACCTCAATCTTTCTCGAAACCTTAATTAAGCGTTGAGTGCTGAAACCTAACAGTAGATTAGTGGATTTTGTATTATACAATCTAATATGTCGGCAGAAAAATATGCATCAGCAGTGATCATAGTACTTAAACACTCAGTATTGCAACTTGCCAAATACATTTCTCAAAGGAAAACTAATTCTCTAACAATTATGTTTGCTTCAGTCACTATTTCTGTCTAGGAAAGTAATTTTTACACAACAAGATTGTCAAAGTAACAGTAGATAACTAACTTTTAGCTTGTTAATACTGTTAATTATGCAAGTTTTAATTAAAACGGTGGCTTGTTAAAACAATCACAGCTGATTTTAATAGTCAATGGGTATTACATAATTCCTTGTTTAAATCTTCACATAACTGGGATTCAGGAAAGCCGTTATATAAATGTAGCACAGCAGATCTGCAGCAGCGCTCCCCGGCTTTACTGTCTGACAGGTGCAGCAGCAGGTAAACATTGACATAGCGTAGCAGAGTGCAGATGGATGCAAGAAAGGAGCTGTCAGGAGCTGGACGGGCAGACGATGAAGGGTTTCTTGTCCAATAGAGCAGCGGCTTTCAATGCCAACATTGAACTAATGATGTCCTGGGGTGGGAGGTTTGTTGGTCGAGTTGAACCCCCATCAAAGATGCCATTTTGGAATCAGGCTGCACTGAGGGCTGGAGGGCTTCTTGGAGGAAAACTGGGCTCGCTCTGATCTGCCTGGGTGATGAAGAGCCTCGTGATGCCAGCGACTGCTTTAAAAAACCCCTCACCGTTGACCAAAACCTCCCCGCTGCCTCCTCTGGTTCTTCCCATGGCTCCTCTGCATGTATGTGCTGTTATTGAATGCTCTGATGTTGGCCTTCAGTTTGTGTGTGTGTGTGTGTGAATAGTCTCACGTCTGTGTTTGTGTACTTCTGTGTGTATCCCTGATCCTCTGCTTGGCTTTTTCTTCCTCCTGTGTTCCCTCACGCACTCGCGCTCCCTTGTGCTTGTGCGAACACCATCAAAGCCAGCCACCCTGCCGCTCTACTCAATTACACACCCAGGCTTTTAAAAAGACACCCTCAAATCCGGCCCCCGCGTCTCCCAAGGTCAACACTGCTTATTCCTTGTGGCATTTAGCAGAAGGAGAGGATTACACTGGAGCGTACCAACCAGGTATCGGCTGTACATTATAGCCTTAACAAGGAGGAGGGGGAAAAAAAATGGGCCCCGCTTTGTCGTCTTTTCACAGCGCCCCAGAATTCCTCACTATCCGAAACATGATTTCAGGAACTAAGTGGGTTTGTTGTGTGCACAGTTTTGAATGCTGTCAGGGGATTTCTTGTGCCTGGAGGAGGCAGTATAGCAAAAGGAAAGTAGGCTACCGTACAGATTGTAGTTGTTTTTCGGTTAAATAATAAGTGGAAAATCTGGGATATTTTCAGATGCTTCATTGGCAAACATCTCGCTCTAACCACACTTTCCTTTGGGTCTTAATATCAAATGGCATACTCTGTGCTCCAAATGTATTTGGACAGCAACCTGTTTTTTATGTTTTAGTTTTGCATTCCTTGGCAGAAAAGAAGCTTTAATTTGATTTTCATCCATATCAAATGAACTTTTTTTTTAAAGGTAGCAGCGCTTTTTGAACATTTTAAGGTGGCAGCAAAGCAATCATTTATAGTAAGATGCTGAAAATACCTCAAGATTATTTGAAGTCTTTATCCCAGAAACATCATCGCATTCATGATGTTTTCCTGCTGCGTAAGCGTGAATACTCACAGGACTAGATTGGCCCGTTTCCCACCACGACGTGTCAGAATTTGAGCCCGTAAACTTTTGTTTTTAACCGCTTGGCCAAAAAATGTGCAATTAACAACCCAGGCAGGTGTAGAAACTGTGCTAAAAGGAAGTTTCTGTGCCTATCTCATTTCACATCAACTCATTCCCTAATTAAAGTGTTAATTATGTTAGTGCAGCGTGGAAAACATGGATGACTAATTGTTTGACGGTAAACAAGTGTGTTGGGTATCAAATCGCACCTCAAATTATAAACTCCGTGTTGCAAACCTTCCAAATAGATGTAGATAACTTCCTGCACCTCTGGTAATCCGTGGGGAAATTAACACGATGGGACTCCTGCTGCTTCGTAAAGCTCCGTAGTCGGGCGATGGAGTTGTGGTTCAACAATTTATGACTGTGTGTTCTCCGCAGCCGAATTCTCTCTGGGATAAATTGAAATAGAGGCTGGGAGCATCGGCTGGAAGAGTACCTAAAAATAAGATGACCACTTAATTTAATACAAAGAACAACCTTCTAACCACTCAGAAAAGTAGGTTATTTAAGGGGGAGCATGCCTGGAATACTGAGATGCTCAGGAAACGGTAACTTTATTTAAAAAAATGAAAAGTATTCAGTCTTCTTTTTAGTCTTCCATTGTCCCACAGATTATTTCCATTAAATTTCATATCAGCTAAACCATCCAGCACTGCAGCTTTAAACATCTTTACTCAGTATTCTCCTTTTCTGTTTTATTTTTTTATCACCTCCTACCTACAGCACCGAATGCAGATATTGTTTTACCAATTTCGACACTGACACCTGATGAAATGATATATAGAGGACAAAGTAAACAAACAGAAGAGGAAGAGAATATGCAAACGCTTGCCTTTGACATTTAAAAACATAAAAATAAACACGACCCAGTTCTTCCTGTTGCATGAGAAGATTCCCAGTATCGCATTGTATTAGAAGACAATGTCGTATCACAAACACACACAAATGTTAGACTGGAGTGTATTCTTTAAGGAAAGTCTACTAATTTATATATAGCCAACAGCGGCTGTTTAAAATGGGTTTCCACTATTGCTGTGTGCAACTTTCTCAACACTGACTGCGTGAGGTTATCTAAAGTTTAACAAACTCCAATTAGCTGACACCTTGTTTGGTATAAGCAGCACTGTTGAGAAAGATCATTAGTCCAAACCTTCTCTCTGAGGATAAAGTAGGGCTATTATATATTTTATTCAATAATCCAACACTTCTTTCTTTCTTTCTTTCTTTTATTTGATGACTAATTTATCAGTTTTTCGAAAGATTGTCTCTATCGCTCCATTGACATAAAGCTTCACTTAAACCAAACACATATCAAACACTTACCTAACCAGTGCTCCAACAATCACCTGCTCATCTAATTTCCAAGTCACTGCTGTGTTATGACATAAAGATGCTAGACCTTGAATTTAAAAGGGCACGTATATTATTTTGAATCTCTGTACGTCTAAGAAACCCTGCACCTGAATGAGCATCAGTACTTTTATTCAATTACTTGACTTATATTTGAAGATGGCTGTGACACTGATTCACTGCAGTTCAGATGATTACAGGCAAATATATTTTTACACGACTTTGATGACAATAGCTAAATTAATTTACAGATAGCAACATTAGTCTGGAATAAGAGTTTAAGCCATTTTCACACTCAGATATGGCTCTGACTGTAAATAGAAAATAGAAAAAGGCTGATGGACGCTCGTGGAGGCGGTAAATTAACATTCAGAAAATCTGTTTTCTTTTAAGTAATACGACTAATTGACTAAGTTACATGTGTTGACAATCCTAAATGCTTGTATCATTCTTAAAAGAGAAAAGGACTGCTGCAGTCTCAACAACGCCCTCCGGGACGCTTTTGCTTCAAGCGCCTGTGCAGCGTTTGTACTGGTGTGATCAGCCGTTTCCAGTTTGCAGCGCTCACAGAGCGTCTCTCTCTTAAATACAACCCACGCTTTCGATGATTGTGGACAAAGTTGTTTTTAGCTACACAGTCCTACAGTTGTCACCGACTTCTGTTTATTTCTTATCTTTTTAAGCTTCTTAAGAAATGCTCATCCAAACAACTTCAGACTTGACACTGCACTTCCTCATGTCCCAAGCAACACACCCGGCAAGTCTGAAGAAGATGGAATAAATGGTTTTTGAGAAAAGAGAAGAACAGACACACACACACACACACACACACACACACACTCAGATTTCTTGATTTTGCGGTGAGGTAGTTACATGTTGATGAACTACATATAACAGTAATCCAGTTATCCAGAGTAATATCATTAATCTTACAGCATGTATATTAGAGGTAGATGGTAGACACTAATCAGACATTAAAACCAGTGACGGGTAAAGTGAATAATGTTAAATATCTTATCACTAGGGGCTGCAAGGTGGGTAGCATAATTGCCTTGCAGCAAGAAGGTCGTCGGTTCGCGTCCCGGTGAGAACACCTGGGATCTTTCTGCGTGGAGTCTCCATGTTCTCCCTGTGCAGCGTGGGTTCTCTCCCACAGTCCAAAAACATGTTGAGGTTAATTGGTGATTCTAAATTGTCCGTAGGTGTGAATGTGAGTGTGCTTGGTTGTCTGTCTCTAAGTGTAGCCCTGTGATAGACTGGTGACCTGTCCAGGGTGTCTCCTGCCTTCACCCTGACTCAGCTGGGATAGACTCCAGTCCCCCACTCGGCAGAATGTGTACAGATGGTTTTTCAAGCGGATGTGGTAAAAGCACTGTTGACTCCTGGGATTCGTTACTTTGACATGCACCACCGACATAAATATTGCTGCAGACCGTGTGCACATCTTCATAGCAATATTCCTTTATGGCAGTGACCTCTTCCAGTAGGTTAATGGTCTCTCTCTACCACACTGCAGAAGTTAGAAAGAGGTGAAGAGATGATGGTGTTGACTTAGCTTCCAAATATATATACAGTATGTCACAAAATATCCAAATTGGGCCCAAAGTGTCAATAACAATCAGTCAAAAATAACAGTGGCCACACAAAGTATTGACACTTTGGGCACTATTTGGACATTTTCACTAGGGGTGTACTCACTTTTGTTGCCAGCGGGTTAGACACTAATGGGTGTGTGTTGAGTTATTTTGAGGGGACAGTAAACTTACACTGTTACACAAGCTGCACACTGACTACTTCACATCGTAGCAAAGTGTCATTTCTTCAGTATTGTCCCAAGAAAAGATATAATAACATATTTGCAGAAGTGTGTGTCACTTTTGAGACATACTGTATGTATATATGGTGTATATAGTTCTATATTGTACTCTCAAAAGAGAAAAAGGAACATCTGTTTCAACATTATGTTCTTTGATCTCATCTCTCAGGCATTCTTCGAGTAATTGGCTTATTTAAATGTTCTGCCATGAGCAGCCAAATATAACTGGAAGAGATTCCTGGGTTTCCTGTGATTATCTACAAAGTTAGAAACTGACAAATAAATCGTCTTGGTGTACTCGCAAACTTAGCATCAAAACTCTTGACCCTTGACCTTCAACAACAAAGTAGTTTGAGAAAACAATCCCAAAGCAGAATGTGTTTGTTACTGTTCTGGAGCTTTCATCACATGGTCTTCATCGGTGGATGAAGTTTCCTCACTTATCCCATCAACAGAAATAGTTTCCATGACGGCTGACGGAAACAATGTGTTTGCAAGCCGTGGAGGAGTTTAGATAAACTACCACCGCTTGAATTGCTCGATGTTATTAGTCACCTCTATACAAAAAGGTTTAATATTACAACACAACCTTTACAGGAAGCATCCATTAGGTTTTGTCTGTGAAATACATTCAGCAAAGACCCTGTGCTGTTCATAAACCTTAAGTATGCTGCTTCCTCATTATGCCCACCAATTTAGCTGTGTGAGATCACGAAAAGAGATTCTGTTGTAGTCATTATTTATCCGGGCTGCTGTAATTATGTCATACCATAAAGAACATTTTATGCACAGACCAAAAGAGGAACCTTGTATTCTCACACCGAGTGAATAATTAAAAACACGCTCTCCACCAGTGCCAGACTTTAGCTTTAATCTAAATCTTCTGAAACTTTCCAGAAATGATTCACAACCACATTCTTTTATTTGAAATATCAGACAAGGAAATGTCACTCTTTGCTTCTTCCCGGTGAAATGTCAACATTTGATGTGTGATCGGGTCCGATGCAGATCTGTGCTCTACCTGCTCAAGTAAATCTGCAGGCTGTCAAAGGGCAAAACCTTGATTCAGTGCCTTGTGACAATTTGTGCAGCACACACACACACACACACATAGAAAATTCCCAGATGCGTCCGGAGACTCATAACTTGCTGGAAACTTTTGCCTCCCTCCACTCTGCCTGCAAGAAGCGTTTGAATAGCTACAACTCTGCTCGGTGACAAGTCCGCAGACGGAGACGCAGGTGCCGCTTCGCGTTTTTATGTGGTTTCCAAACAACCTTGGCTTGCCAGCGGTGCCACATAAAAACGTTGAGGGAGCCATCACTCTCCCAGTGGTTTGATGGATGGAAAGATAGATGGCTTGACAGATGACTACATAGGTAGCGCCGATAAGATCAGTGTCATTTTATGCACCAGAGAGATGAGACAGAGAGAGGAGGGGAGCGAAAGAGGGAGTAGTTCGGAGAGGGCTTCATCATAAATATTACTAATTCATTTCTCCAGAGAGCGGGGCTGTAACGGAGACGGTGTGAATGGGAGGAGACGGGAAAGAGAGAATGAGGAGGTGTGTGTTCAAGTGTGTGCTCTTCTTCTTTTTTTTTTTCCCGAAAGAGAAAAAGATGGAGTCGCTAAGAAAGGTGCGATAAAGTTGTCAGAGGGGGAAAAAAAAAAAAAAAAAAAAAAAAGGAGAAGCGCAGAGGGAGTGGGTGAGAAATGGCTCGGAGAGGAAACCACAGAGAGAATGAGGAGACAAGGAGACAAATGTAGAAGAAAGGGAGCGGGGGAGTGAATGAAATGGAGGGAGTCGAGAGGGATGAGAAGGGTATTATGTCCTTTAGTGACAATGAGAAAAGGCAAAGAGGCGTACAGACAACAAAGAGGGATGAGTGGATGAGGCTGAAAGTGTGCTTGTGTTTCAACCTTGTGCTGCTGTTCTTTACCTGTGGCTCAAGCTTCCTCCGCGTTTGTAGAAATCCGCCTTTGTTTTTGTGCATTTTGCATCCGTGGCACACCTGCACGACCGGTCGGAGGTGAGGAGACGGGGGTGACAGACTTTGTCATCTCCTGTCAGGCACACACACACACACACACACACACATATATATATATATATGTGTACATTCCCTTCCTGCCAAAAACACACTCGCACATTCCTGACTCCCACTCACTCAGTGTGTGCTCTCCACACACCCGGTACCCTCGTGTCCCTTATCGCACTCTCTCCCATCTGTTCCTGTTTTAAAACACCCTCAGCGCACAATCATTTTTAGTCAGTGTGGCAGAAAGTGTCTGTGCTGAGAAATCCCACTTGTCAAACCATTCACTTTCACAGTCCCACCATAAACTACTGTAGCTATTGTTAATGAACATTCCAGCGTTCCCTGCCAAGCAATAAATTCCAAGCCCGAGGTTAATATTGGTCACCGAAGTTTCTTCAGTTACTGCTCCTAAATTATGAATAATGGCTTATACAATATTAATGCTTAAGATAATGTTAGTAGAACACGAGGGAGGTAGGTTGAGTCGCCCTTTTTTTTTTTTTTTTGCGGTTTTCAGTGTGACAATGACATCAGAGAGCCACCACTGCTGGCATCAAGCATCATTCTCCGTTAGATCCTCTTTAGCAGTCCAATCACATTCAGTACAATCTAATGCATATCGAAAATAGCTTGTGTCCTCTTCAATAGGGCATCGATAATGAATTTAGTTAAATGCCATGACTAATGTGCATTTGTGCACTAGTAATGGGCTCGTCGGAGTTAAGGGACGCGCGCGTAGGCCAATCCGGTCCTACGCGGCCGCCCACATCCTGTCGGCCCGTCCAATGATCGCCACCCACGCGCTGACGTCTCCCATTGTTTGGACTGGAACGATAAAGACGTGAAGCCGGCGCTCTTTAGAATGCATGAAAGCGAGTCCTGGGGGCAAGTTCACCAAAGCGTGAAGGAGGAAGGAGAGGGAGATGGCTGGATGGAGGGATGGAGATGAGGGGAAAGCAAAGGAGAGGAGTAGAGCTAATGGTTTTATGGCGACAGTGATAATCGGGCTAACTAAAAATCACTTCATCTCTCACCGAGCTGACAGGATGCTGGGAAATGGGATGGAGCGGGGTTTTCGGCGTCGGATTTAGAGGCCGGGATGCAGACGGATGAGTCTGTACCTGTTTATGTATGCGTGTATATTTCTGTACACGTAAACGGGGACAAGTTGAGGGCTGGTGGGTGATTTATTATTGACAGCTGTGGCTGATTATGTCTCAAGACCTCCTTTGAGATATCACATGCACCCACTTGCACACTAATACGTACAGTGCATATGCAAAAACCTGTATGTGCCACCAGCTCAGGGGTGTTAGATAGCGCTGAGGCATGAAAAGCCTCTCCTGAAATGGCTCCTTCGTGTTACAACGCACAATTAGGCCTGCCATTGCAGTGCCCCGGAGTCAATGGTGGCACAGTGCGGAGCTCTGCTTGGATAGATTCCTCCAGGCTCTCACCCTGCGTGGGCATAAATGCTGCTGCAGCCCACTAGCTGTATTGTGTGTGTATATGTGTGTGTGTGTGTGAATGGAGTGTCCAGCAGTTGCACAAGTGTTAAACTACCAGGGTCAGTCAGCCTCACGGGTTAGTGGCTCTTTGTTCTCTTCCCTCTCTTGTTCTTCTTCACATCTACATGCACAACAAATGAGGCTTTGCGCTGACATTAGAACCACATCAAATTGGCAGCTTCTATGAGGAATCCGCGGGCGGAGCTTCCCCTGATGAGCTTTTCTGCCACAATCCTGTGCAGGCAAAAGAGCCTGTGAGCAGAGATTCATCACGCAGTAATCGTCCCATACAACACGAGGTTTCCCAAAGACCTACATGCAGGCAATCCGGCCTTGTGGAATCCCAAGAGGGTCTTAAATTCTCCACACTGAGAGAATTTCCATACTCACAAGTTTCCCTGCCATCTCACTGGAAAAACGGGGAAATTTAAAACTTCATTAAACCCCTCCCCCCCTCCCTCGAGCGGGGCCATTTCAGCCCCTGTTTCTTTTTCGTTTTCCCTGTGTATCAGCTCAGGCTTCTGTGGAAATTAGGTGAATCCATCACACTTTCTCCGGCAATGCCCGGGCCCTTTGCTTGCAGAGAACACACAAGAAATGCAGGGAGACAGGGCGCAAAGAGACTGTCTTGACAATTTTTTATTTTTTTGCGTTACTTTTTCATCTGACCTGGCAGTGTGCCCCTTCACGCAGAATAATAGGAGCTAAAGCCATTCTCTTTTTGCCGAGCCATCAGTGAGCCATGGAGAGCCGGAGAAGAGGAAGTGATTTCCATGTTAATGGGAACCTTCCCAGCAGTGTCTAAACTCTTTCTCTCCTTTCCTTTCCTTCTCATCGCTACATCCTCGCCTCCTGTCTGCTTCGTGCTTACCTACCTTTACCTTCTCTTGTCCCCGAGCACTCAATCCTTTTGCCGCTGTCTTGCAACGTTACCTTTCACCTCTCAGCCTCTGTTTACTTCTTCTCTCTTCCTCCCCTCTCTGGTGCTCTCTTTTCTTTCTGTCGAGCTTGATGAATGGAGTCGCTGGACTGTGAGCGGCACATCCTCAACAGGGTGTGGCGGGCCATTGCTAGCTGTCTCACATCAGAGTGTGTTTGGGTGTTTGTTTTTTCTCTCAGTTAGCCTGCCTCTCATGGTATACATGCGCAAAATCCTCCCTCAAAGTCAAGTCTATCAAAATGGATTCTTGGGGAGAAAGGGAGGAGGAGGAAAAAAAAAAGTTGGACAGGCAAGAGCACTCTGAGAGTCTTTTAAAACCCCTTATTCCCTGCTACTGAGGAACTACACTGATGTCCACTCGGCTGAACATGTACAATCCCCCACCTAACCCTCCGAGGATCCCCTGAGCAGCCGGCTGAACACGCTCCCTGAAGGTCCGCGTTGTCCCCCCCTCCTGCCATCGATGCACTCTTGACCCCGTTCTCCCCGGGCTGCCTCAAAACACAGGTGGAAATGGGCCAGCACGTCATCTCCCTCGAGATATGCTAAGTAGCTCCATCCACTATACGGTCTCTGTCAGGAGAGCGGCGGTGGGTAAACTACTCTGTCGCCAGGGTGCAAAACGAATCGCCTCAGCCCTGCACTCTCATCCCTTATACATAAAGGCAGGCAAGGCCAGAACTTGAAATCATAAATATACCTCACCATATTGGGTAAACGGATGATCATTCTGTGAGCAGAGCAGGTAGAGTAAACTTTGGAGGTGGGGGGGGGGGGATTGCAGGGAGACAGACGCGATGCCAAGATGGACCCTGCGGGGCCTTGCGGGAATCTCTAGCTTCCAGCTGTGTAAATGGGTTAGAGATAGACAGAATGTGCTTGTTGTTTGATGAGGGTGAACAGTGATTTTGAATGAGATGTGCAGGAGAGGAAGGAAGGAGAAGCAAGGGTAGTTTTTTGGAGAAGGCCTGTCCTGAACATAACCTCATGTAGTTGCACGAAGGAGCTGTTACCACCATCTATTGTTCCACCGACTTGAAAGAGGGGTGAAAAAAAAAAAAAGAAACACTCAACTCTCCGGGATTCAAATAAAAATGTCTGTCTATATTTTTTCTGTAAGTAGTGTTTTTCTCTCTGCTAACACAGTGGAAGCTGTGCACCTGCACACTCATTGTTTTTTTTGTTTTTTTTTTTGCAGAACTGTACGAAGGCTCCCGCGTGGTTTAGCACGTTGTAACTGCTGCACTTGCAATTATGGGTTCAATTCTCACCAGGCTCATTTTGCTACAGTGCATGAATGCAGAGTAAACTGCTTTGCATAAAACACGCTAAACAGCAGAGAGGGGACGGCCGGCTTCCTAAAGTATTCTGTTACACCCAAATTGTTTAAAATATATTTAGCTATATTAATGCAAATTAAACCTTAATTCATCTCACAATCTGTAAATTTATATTCATAGTTTTCACACCTGCCGCCATTATCAGCAGCTCTTTAATGTGCAAAATGATAATTGCAAATAAAAGCAAGAGTGACAGCGACCGATCTTCTCTTCTCTTCTCTTCTCTTCTCTTCTCTTCTCTTCTCTTCTCTTCTCTTCTCTTCTCTTCTCTTCTCTTCTCTTCTCCCATTTTTAAGGATTAATTTTCTTTTTTGACTTCTCCCATCTCTACTCATCTTAAGAGGTGTTAACAGATACACTGAGATGGTGTCGAGGCTGAAAAAAGCACACATTCATCGAAAAATTGGATGTTTTTTGATGACAATGAAGATGTTCAACAGAGCAAAATGTTTCCTAATTTTTTAGGATATTGTGCAAAAAAACAAAAAAACTCCCTGCATTCCAAATAAAGACCTTGCAGCTTTAGGAAAAAAATTTTTTGCTTTTGCTCTTTTGACTCTTCAAAACGTGTCTTATTTCCCCCTGCGAGTCAGTCATGCTGCATTCATCAAATAATGTTTTTTTTTTTATATATAACTAATTCAATAAATACGTTGCTAATATATTTCTCGTCCATGTGCAACAGAAACAACTGATCTGCACGGACACACGAGAGGACCGCTGAGTGCTCAGTGTTGCACGATAAAGGTCAGATCAGTCTCTAATGCAGGCATTGTAAAACAATAAAGACAGGTCATGCAGCTAATTTCAATCAATACTTTCAATTGCAGATACTTTGATTTACCGTTTAAGCTCCGCAAGTCAAGATTTGCTTTAGCCAGTCGACGTACTGGGGTTCATCTGTCAACCCTCCATTCTTCCCTGGACTCTTGTGTAATTTCCTCCATTTTCTTTCCCTCCAATGAAAATCAAGCATTTCTTTTACCTTGTTAGCGTGTTTATATGGTGTTTTGAATTGGCCAGAGGACACATCATGAGGGGGCGCTGAGCATTTCCACCTTAGCGCTGCAGCGTACCAATGACAGTCTCAAAAACACGGATTCTGACTGTATGTGTGGTTGAGTTCCTCCAGCATTACAACTTACTCGTGTAGGGCGGCTGTGCAGGGTTTAAGAGAGATTCATAGGTGAGCTGGTGTGCTTGAGGTGCAGCGAGATGAGAGAGCAGCAGGAACTGAAATGATTTGGCAGGGTAGAGTTACATTTAAGCCATTTTAAGGCAGGAAGTGATTATTTTCACGGCGGAAAAACTTCTAAATATGTAGTTTTGATACGCTGAGATGAGTTTTCAGTGTTAAATCAATGACCATGGAGTGACTTTATATATTTTTCTCTTCCAAGTGTAACCAGTGGATCTATTTGATGTGCAGTTGCAGGATGCCACCTTGGTCCATGTAGGATCCCACAAAGAATGCAAGGATTCTGCCTCACCGTCACAGCTTTAACAAGATGGTGAACTCGTCTTCTGATTACAAAAACAGAAGGAAAAAAAACACTATCAGCAACAGATATTCCCCAAAATTCGTGCATTCTCTCCTCTCCAAGTCTAAAATGACAGTAAGGTCAAGCTGATGTGCAGACTTGCTGTGCATCTCTTTCTAATCTGTGTGTCTCAGTAACCCAGCTGGACAGAGCATCTTTTGCTCTGTCCCTGTCTTGCTTGCAGCCACTTTCAAGGGTGCAGTCTGAAATGATGTTACTGACCAAAGTGAGAGTGAAATCCAACATATTTTCTTCGGTTGAAAAAAAGAAAAAGAAAACACCAGCAAGTAACACTGTTTATAAGCTGCAGCTCAGGGAAATAAAAGCATGTCACGCGTGAACATATGCTCATGTATGGGCTTTGCAGCAGCAGCAGCAGCCTGAAGCAGCTGCACGTAATTTCCAAACAAGACGAAGATTATCTAGCTTGTCAGTCAATGTTTAGCTGCAAATGTGGACTAATGCAGGAGATTGGCGTCGTAGGTGAAGCTGTTCTTTCTGTTTTCAGGGAGGGTTGATTGTATTTGGAGCACTGGTGTGACTGTGTGGCAAATGCAAATGTTTTGCAGAAGTTTAGGCCTCAGGGAGGTCAAGACCAGATCTGGACCTACTTAACCCAATCCTCATTGCACTGATATTTCAAAGTGAGCAGTTGCCTGGTGGTGATTTCAGGATTCGCTGCATGTGCGCTCGTTTAAATGTCAGCGCTATGTGGGCAGGACACTGGAAAATGTCCCCCTATTTCCAAATCCTAATGTTAACAGGTGTGCGGCCCTGTCCAGCTCGTAGCCTGCCTCTCGTCCAGTGTAAGTTATTTATCCTCAATAACTTACGGTAGTTAACTCAATTGCTTGCCTGCACATGTATAAAACCTCCAAATAAAATTGTTGCTATTTCCCACATTTGACACATTTTTCCGCTGCAGTATTTCAAACAGCGTCTGTCAGGAAAAATATCGCCGCCATAATTTCTGCTTTCCAGGAGTGTTGTAAAAAAAAAAATAAAAAGGATCCTTCTTGCTGAAAGTCAGCGTGAAAGGCTTCATAAATAACTGTCTTAATGTGAGGCGTGAGGAAAGTTTTCAGGTTCAATTTCGGTGATTTCTAGATGCGATGCTGGAAGAACACACCGGTCGCATTTCTCAGACCCTCTGGAATTACGTCACGCTGAAAAAACGTGCACAATGTCAGGCGTTGTTGATTTCTGTTTAGGGCTTCTTCCTTGAAGAGATCGAAAAAAAAAGAATTGATGCTGTTTTGTTCTCAAGAAGAAGGATCTCTCATCCCAGCTAAATCCATGTCCGGTGTGCAGCCTGCCTCCGGGCTGCGACAACACCTCGTGTTAATTAAAGCCGACCTGTGGATTCGCCTGCTCTGCGACGGCGCATTCTGGGGCTTGATTCCTAAAACCGTTTGACTAATTTCATCTAGCTCTAATGCTCAGTTGTAGTTGCACAGAGCAATAATGATTACGGTGATAACCTAAACAATTAGGTAATAGGCAATAATTTCCAATAATTGTTATTCACTAATTAAGTTTTACATCTTCAGAGCCCAAATAAGAGATGGAGGAAATGGAATGAAAGGAGAAACTAATTAAAATGGAGGTGGCTAATACCAGCGTGCTTTTTATCCTTTTATTTTCTCTATCCCTCTGTTTCTCTTGCTCTGTATTAATATTTCATCTAAAGTTCAGTGCTTTCTGCTTCAATAGACAGTAAAATCACTGCTGGAAACATTGCTCTAAGTCACATCTCTCTCTCTCGCTCTCTCTCTCTCGCTGCCTTTTTCTCTCTTTCTTACTCACAGCTCGCCTTCATTCACTTTCAGTCCCATGTCGTATTTCTCCCATTTTTTTTTCTCTCTCCTTTTCCTTCAGCTGCCGTCGTACATTTCTCTGTTTCTCTCGTTTCTCACAATATCTCGCAGGTGGAGGCGAGTGTCAGCGACGGGTCTAACTGGTTTGAGCCAGTCGCAAACTCCACTTTCTTTTAGTCACATCAGTCAGTCATTCAGCCAACCAGCCCGCCCGCCCGCCCGCCACTTCGTCATTTTATCATTTTGTCTGTCCGCTCCAGACTCAGTCAATGTGAAGCTTTTTAGCCACTTGATATCCGGGAGGGGGGGGTAAGGCTGGTAGGTAGCTCGTACTTAACCTTGCAGCAGGAATGCATTTGAAATGAACAAACAGTATGCGACTTCTTAGGATTCCTCAAAGATGCGGCTGCCGAAAGCTCCATTATGTGCAAGAGACGTCCTTACATTATCCTGCACTTAAAGAACTCGCCGTTGGTTTGACCCGCGGTGCCAGAGTCGACTTTGTTTAGCGCTGTTTGCACTCAGACACCTGGCTTTGCCCACGCCGCCGCTCGAGTCCAGGCGTCGACGTACTAATGGATTAATGGACACGCTCGCACGTATGCACACAAACCCAGGCACACCCAGCCTTTCCCTCCTCCTCCTCCTCCTCCTCCTCCATATGGCATTAGAACAGAGCTCAGTAATGGCTAATGGCCTACCTACTCTGTACGCAGCGAGTTAAACAGCAACATGCAGTGCTTTACACCGCTTGCCCCGGAGCCTGTAAAGGAAGAGGTCTACTCTATTTCATTATTAACCCCATTAGCACCCAGATAGAAGGCGTCACTTTCGCTTTCTCTCTCGCTGCGCGCGGTTTAATTTAACCCCAAAGTGGCTCGGGAAGAATAAAAATTCCGCCTAGACAGCAAACGCAGCTGTTTTCATCTCCCCGTCCCTGCCTCGCCGATCACTCCCCTCCTCTCGTGATGATGCCTAAATCACGTTCCAGCTCGCCTTGATCCTTCCTCCTTTTTTTTTTTTCCGTCTCTCTGGCCTTTTTCCCTTAAGCCCTCTCGGGTATAAGTGCCTGTGTGATGGACTCCCTCTAAACGAATGCAGATTTTATTCAGGCTATTTTCAAAACCAGTGCGTGCGCTTTAGCCAGCTAGACATTTTTTTAATGACTCCCCTAACTCGATGCCTTCCACCACCGGCAACACCATCGCA
The DNA here is from genome assembly GCF_000690725.1 of Stegastes partitus. Classification (NCBI taxonomy): domain Eukaryota; kingdom Metazoa; phylum Chordata; class Actinopteri; family Pomacentridae; genus Stegastes; species Stegastes partitus. Next base: position 69,795 of record NW_007578656.1, on the reverse strand, counting down.
GGAAACACGCCTCCCTCCGTCTCAGATAAGATGTGGCACATCCTCTTATTTTGTTTTTATTTTATTTTTTTACCCCCCACCCTCTCCAAACCCATCACTTTTCTCCTCAGAGTGTTTTTACAGCTCAGGCCCTGGTCGGCGCTTGTCTTCGAAAAGTGGTTCCCCACTGGTTTTCACCCTCTTCATTCCTCTCGTGTTTCATCTTCCATTTCTTGTTTTTCCATCCCTTTGCGTTCGCCACCTCCCCCTCCTCCCCTCCGTCTCCATCCAGTAGTTTGTCAATTTAAGCTCTTTTTCTGCACTTTTAAACCTGTATTAAACCGCTGCCTGCCTAATTAACACTCACCACCTGTCATTCTGCTTCATTTCCAACTAATCCCCTCGCCAGCATGGCCCCCAATTCATCCCATCACCTGCGGAAAAAACCTGGCGGTCCCCAGCCAATTGTAACGTCCCCTTAGTGAAATTCCGTCTGACAGCAGTCGTGGGGATTCGGAGCGGCCTCGTAGCAACGAGGCGAGAAAGAGACATGAAGAGAGTGTCTTCTTTTCTATGAGGAAGTGCCCGAGTACAGCACGGGAAGGCTTTCGATCTTCTCTCCCTGGCACAATTATGGCCAGCTCAGTGGGGAGCACCTATATTAGCGAGACATGATGCATTGAACTGCCGTGCCCATGCTGCTTCCTCACAGCCCGCTCTAATGGCTTTACCTGTGCGAACAAAGGCGGAGGACAGGCCACAGCCGCTCTCTATTTTGATCCGATGTGTGATTTTTATCAGGGACCTGTGCCGCTTTTTCAGGTCCTTTATGCGTACAACGAGCCGGGATTCTCTCCCTGCCACTCACCTTTTTCACCGTCCCCTCCCCTTCCCCTCCTCTCCCTTGTCGGATCTCCCTCTTTTTCCTTCTCCCCCTGGTCCATCACAGGTGGAAATGATGTATGACTTGTGTTGCCAGCTGCTCTCCTGTGTGAGCAGAAAGCTGATAATGACTAGGGTCTAGCCTACTTTACCGGCATCACACCTCCTTTTGTCACTCTTCTCTCGAGTGCTCCCTGCATGTGACAAGTGTGTATGAGTGAGAGGAGGCGAGGCTTTGCTGGTGTGTGACGCCAAAAAAAAAACGCCTATCACAGCTACTGTTGAGCGTCGCTTCTCCGTACAATGGCCCGGATCAATAGGAACGGCAGTCTGACTTGTAAATAACTTCCCTAATTTGCTGTCTCATTAGCAACAGGCCTGTTTATGTTCGAGTTGTCTTTGTTTCAGCCTTCTGGTGCTGTGTCAGTCCCAGATGGTAGGCCTGGTAGTCACACCACATAAACTGGCATTTAGCACTGATTCATTGGCACACGCTGTCCCTTTTAGTGGGCAGACCCCTGCGAGGCCACGTGGGTGTTGGCATACTCTTGTCAGCAGCAGAATATATTTACTTAAAAGATTGTTGCTCGCACGCTGATTTCCAGTGTTTTGTCATGTAGCATGGCCTAGTTTTACGTGACAACCGGTGACGTCTCCTCCTAGCACTTAGCACAGATAATACATGGAAACATTCCGCCAACATAATATGCGACCGTTCAGCGTGTTATTCCAAAACCACGGGGCATTATTGTGCCGCTGTAACAGCCTCCACTCTCCAAGAAAAGGTTCTCACCTGCCTGCAGGAATTTGCTGCTATTCAGCCACAAGCGCATTAGTGAGGTCAGGCACTGATGGTTTCTGATAAGGCCTCGCTCGGCAGACAGCGCTCTAATTCATCCCAAAGGTGTGTTGGACGGGGCTGGGGTCAGGGCTCCGGGGCAGGCCGGTCAAGTTATTTCACACCAAACTATGAAAATCATTTCTTTATGGACTCGGGCATCTCTGCGTTAAAAAAAAGATTCTCACAACAACTGTCTCGGCAAAAATGAAAGCATGCTTCAGTCAAAGATAACATTTTAGGTAGTAGCATGAAAATTAGACCCAGCTTTGATAAACAGACCAGTTTATCTGCACTGTAGTGTCCATGTGATTTTAGTCAGTATTACGTAGGCTGACCAAACGTCCTCTTTAATCAGGACATGTCCTGTTCTGGAGGAGGCATACTTTAAATGTACTGACATTGTAAAGCATTATGAGTAAACTTCAAGTATCATTTGAGTGTCTCATTGCCGAGCTGAGTGTTCTGGTTTTCGGTAATCAAATTGTGGTCACCCTTGTATTAGGGATGCACAATGGCACTTCTCTAGATTGTTTTCTCCTGACTAGATCCTTGCTTGTGTTGTATCTGCTCTCAGATGAACTTTAGATAAAAGCGTCTGCTAAATGAAATAGTAGAACTGTAGACAATGGTACGTCATCATTGGTATCAGCTGATACAGGCTTTAAAGGGTTGTAAAAAAAAAAAAGACCTGGCCTGTTTTATATGTAGTTTAAGAGTGACTGTGCACATCTGAAAAGTATTTAAAGTCTGCATCTGCCAGTGGGCATTTGTAATAAGACGTAGGCATAAAAGTATGTTAATTCCACTATCCATTATCTATCCACCGCTTAATCCTCAGTAGGGTCGTGGGGGGCTGAAGTCTATCCCAGCTGACTCAGAGTGAAGGCAGGGGACACCCTGGGCAGGTCACCAGTCCCTAACCCTAACCCTCACTGGGACGCGAACCGGCGACCTTCTTGCAGCGAGGCAACAGTGCTACCAACTGTCCCACCTTGCACCCTATATAGGTAGTTAGAAAAAAAAATAAACGTGTATGTATATGTGTGTATCAGTATCAGCCAAAATTAGTCGGAAAATATCTGAAAATCAACTTCTGGCAAGAATCCAAAATCGTGCATCTCGAGTTAAAATGTGACTAAAATATCACACGATAATTAAATATTCCAAAACCAACAACACCACGACAATGTCCTCCTTTCTTTTCCCACATTCTGAATTTCTTTCCATCTTATTAAAAACACATGAGACAACGCCGTCTCCTGTAATATAGCGCTACATTTACAGTATTTTCTGCAGTCTGGTTGTGCAGGATTGCGACTCCGGAGTGTCGTATGTGTTTGGCTTTAGGCAACAAAAGCATTTGGTTCAACCGTCAGTTACAATTTTTTACTTCACTTCGGGAAAACAAGTTGTAAACACAGCACTGACCTTTTGTCATATCAAAGCCAAATATCATATGAATGTTCATATTAAATGTGTTGGAAATGTGTTTCTGGCCACTTGGTTAATGTAAGTCCAATATTCACTTCCTTATAGCTTTGTGGGGTTTTTTTTTTGGTCTCTAGCAGCTCCCGAGGGAAATATCTGCCTCTTTAACTGCTAAATGCTTCACCATCAGCAGCAGCTCGCTGTGTCTGTGTCCTGTTTGGTGCAGAGCAGTTGGTTTTTTTTAGACCATTTTCACAGAGAACAGCTGCCTGCTGCTCCTGAAAATGGTGTTATGAGAGCAATGAGAGTGAAGGAAAACAGCAAAAAGTTGTGCACTGGACAACTAAACAATAAGCTAAAAGCTCTAAAGCAGAGGGAGGCTGCAGATTTGAGCAGTAATCCTCTAAACAGTGGGTTCCTCACTACAAGCCACTTCTTTCACTTTGTTTTGACATTTTAGTTTGACATGCTGTTGGAAAAAAAAAGTGAAGAAAGGGTTGTGGTTTGGGTTAAATGTTAATAATGTGAATCTGTTGAAAGGAGTGTTAACTTTACCAGTGTTAAATCAAGACAATGAACTTTCTCGAAACACAAGCAGGCTGTCTGGAGCCTCAACACAACCATGTAACACTTAATACAAATCAAGTCAAGTCACAGTTATTTATATGGCACATATGGCACATTTTAGGGCTAAGAGCCTGTAATATCATAAAACCTACACATTAACCTAACAAGCTTATATACAGTCCACCTCAAATATATTCAGACCCTTCCACTAAAGAAAAGGCAAAATTCAATTAGTAAATAGTCACTCAAATAACTAGAAACTGAAAAAATAACAATAAATAAAAATTTGCCAAATTATAATTTTGTGAAATAAGACATTGCTTTTGAATTGTGGTTGAAAAGAATAATTTTTAAAAACAAACAAAACTGTCCAAAACTGACAAATTGTGGCACTTTGCTGATGAGCAGTGGGCCAAAATCAAAATACCTGTCAACAGCTTTTTTTTTGTTTGTTTTTTTAAAAAAAATATTTCTGTTGAACCATTATTACTTTATTTATTACATTATTACTTTTGTCAATTTCAATTTATTTCAGTGACAGCTGTTTTTTGCCTTTTTTAATGGAAGGGTATGAACACATTTGAGGACGACTGTAGTAAGGTTAAGAATATATAAAATAAAGAGAGAGACCCAACATATCGCTTATTGGGAGTGGAGAGGAAGAACTGTCTTTTAACTGGAGGAGACCTCCAGCAGACCCAGGCTCAGGGAGGAACCGTCTGCCTTGCCCAGTCGGGAAACAGAAATACAAAACACTTAGGAGGACATAAACACTGGGCACCTGGGTTCATCCAGTAGCTGCAGTTCAGAGCCTGAAGTACCTGCAGAGATGTTCAACATATCCAATAGTGCATGTAAGCACCACACAAAACACAACCAGATGAACAGGACGACCGCTGATGGAGAACGTTGACCAGATTAAAAAGATGTAGAACTATGGAAGTAAAGTGAAAAGAAAGTTAAGAGTTTAACGCTCTGAACTTTAAGCAGCTCTCAGTTGCTGCTGTCTCATTTCACTGCAATATAAAGTCCTGTGCCTCTATGGAACCATGGCGAGACGTAGCGAGGACTCAAAATGTCTTTTGTGCCATTTAACGAAGCCAAAGTGCCATAAATTATACTTAAAAGAAAAAGTAAAAGTTTAGCTTGTTTAACCCTGTTCAAGACTTTCATGTTGCCATATGTAGACGGTCCATTGGAGGAATATTTGTTGGTTTTCATTATAGACTTTTATACTGTGTTAAATAAATTTTCTGATAAGTTGGCGTATTTTTTGTTCCAAATGCATGACAAATGTCCCTACTTTTATATTTAAAACCTAATGGCCTGGGGTCCAAAAGACCCCAAAACTCCTGAATAGAGTTAAACATTTATTTTACAAAAAAAAAATTATAACCTGGAATTAACTTGGGCTGCAAGGTGACTTGGTGGTTAGCATCGTTGCCTCGCAGCAAGAAGGTCGCCGGTTCGCATCCCGGTAAGGACACCTGGGATCTTTCTGCGTGGAGTCTGCATGTTCTCCCCGTGCAGCGTGGGTTCTCTCCGGGTTCTCCGACTTCCTCCCACAAGGTCCAAAATCATGTTGAGGTTAATTGGTGATTCTAAATTGTCTGTAGGTGTGAATGTGAGTGTGCTTGGTTGTCTGTCTCTAAGTGTAGCCCTGTGATAGACTGGTGACCTGTCCAGGGTATCCCCTGTCTTCACCCTGAGTCAGCTGGGATAGACTCCAGCTCCCCACGATTCTAATGAGGATTAAGCGGTGTATAGATGATGGATGGATGGAATTAACATGTACACAAGTGTTACCAATACTGGAAAAAGAAACAGATACTCACACATACTATAGATACTTTTTCCATCTTTCTGTTGCATCCCTACTTGCCTCCTGTCTGTGTTGTATACAAGCAGCCGGCAGTTCAGCTGGAAAAGTCTCAGAGTATTTCTCATAACCGTTGGTCACAGATGTGGCACTAATGGCTTCACAGTTGCACCAGGGAGCACAGATTTCTTATTTATTTTTTTTATTATTGACTAAATGTGGTTAGCACAAACAATTTATTTTTGGCAAATGTTTAAATGAAACCTGTAGAATAAAAAAAAAAAAGGTGAACTGAGTGAAACCGATCGATACGACAAGCAGGGTGATAAAAGGAAACTATGAGCGGATGTGAAGAAATAAAATCGAGGGGGGGAAAAAAAAGGAGATAATTTACCAAAATAAACAAGTTGTCAGCGAACATGCTGCACATATTTAATGTAAGAACATTTTGGGACTTGGCAGAAAAGTCAATACGCGCTGTTTCCTCATTATGTTGATATAAGGTCCTGAGAGGGGAGTCATGTTTGTCTTTAAATATATTTGCAGTTGCATTTATGTTGATTTCATGAGACAGAGTTGCATGAGGGATTTTGTTTTTGCATGATTTATATAATTTACCCTGCAGGGGCTGATCGATGTGGCACTAGTTACACAATTCACGGAGGAATCGACGGCTTTGGTTATCGAACCGGAAACAGATGATGAAGCAGAGAGCAGCAATGACACGGTTACGTTCACTTTAACTCCGAGACATAAAGACTGATTAACATCGAGCAGCAGATTCCTTTTCATGAACAACAGAACTGTGGGAGTTTGTTCTTGCTACAAGCAGCGCTCATGATTGACCTTTAACCACTTGATCTGATCCTTTTTCTTTTCTAAAAGTAGCGATTAGTCCATAAGTTACAGCAAACGCCTGCCATTACGTTCAGTGCATTACAGTGTGAAGCAGTGGGAAGCTCTCCTTGACGGTATCTAGTGGAGCACCTGGAGTAAATTGTAGAAGAGGAGGAGGTTGTTCACCAGGAGGTAAATGAAGTTAAGTAAAGAAAAAAAAGAGAAGAGGCTGGGTAAGGAGCAGCCTGGAGAGCAGCAGCAGCAGCGTATGGTAATGGGGCCAGTTCGCGGGCCTTAAGAAGCATCGGGGCAGCAGCGAGCTTCATGCCGCTGTCACACTCGCTGCTTGTAATACGCGCGGCGCTAGCTAGCAGCTAACCACTTAAGCATATTTAACTATGAAAAACAAATCCCATTTGAACGTCAGCGCTCAAGTCGTGTCACTGCTGTTATGCAATCTCTGCTGAGAATTGGCGGGCCCAGAAAAAAAATAAAAAATCTCACAGCCATTACAGCAGCGACCGGAGAGGGAAAGCACAAATAAACTAATAACGAATTTGATTTGTTTGCCGAACAGAATTCCACACAGACAATAAAAAAAGCAATTAATACCAAGCAATCAGGTAGAAGTGGAGATCATAGCTGGGGAGTGATGCCGTTATGAGAGGGCGCTTATTGGAAAAAAAAAAAAAAGAAGTAAAAACTGTTTGATTCAGTGTGGTTTCGTCTTGATCAAGAAGGAATTTGTTCTAAGCTCTTTAAATCCATCTTGGCTGCTGTGTTTTTCAGAGTTTTCTTGCCTCTCTGCCTCTGAAATCACAACATGTTGATTGTTAACTCCGACGCTCTTCGTCGAACGACAAGGTTACAGATTTTCTTTTTGTTCCCCCTTCTGCCTTTCTCTATTCGTCGCCGCTCTTGCATTGTCGGGAGTTTTGATACGCGATCTAAGGTTACATTTCCCTCGACTGATCCGGCGCAGTTTGAAACGTCCCTAAATAGCTTCTCTTACAGACAGATGACACCTAGAGGGTGACTCTTGTCTGTCACCGCTAATTTGCAGCGGTGTTCGGTTTCTGCAGGAAAGGAGCCTCCGTCTTTCCCTAAAGACAACAAAGTAATTAAGCGGGAGTAACTTGAAGAGAAAAAGGAAATTAATCAAAGTCAGTGGTTATAAGTGTTGTAAATCACCGTTTGGATCGCTTAGTCAATTTCCAGTCTTCAAGCGTCCGTCGTGGTGTGTATCATGAGAGCGATCAATGTGCGCTTCCACTCACATGTTTTCAAAAGTGCTTGAATCGATATATGCAACATGTGCCTCTGTGACACATGCTGCATTTAAAGAGGTTAATTTTCCCAGAGAAAAACTACCACAAAAGATAACAGAAGATTAAATCCGGCCTATATGTGTGCGTGTTGACTCTGCGGGAGTCTTTTGTTTAATATTTGAAAGAAACACAGAATGTCTGCGAGCCTGACTGCTTTGAATTCCTTCATATTTTGATTTTTTTTCACCATGGTTCCTCAATGATGTGTTTGCTTTACAAAGATGAAGGCATTTTTGACTAAGAACTCAAGTAAAAAAGTCACAAATTGGTGCATAAAAAGATTACCAGAATGCAGGAAATGAGGTGTTTGTTGCTTAGAATGTCTTCGATGTTTAACGCGTCCCCCAGTTCTCATGAAACCTTCGCCCTCAACCCAACCGGACCCCAACAACCGCTTGGATCATTTCTACTTTTAACCTTTTCGAATGATCACAAGTGATTGACTTTAAATGACTCATTGTCTTCACCAGATGAGGCTAAAGTATTGATCAAACACTCACCTCGTGTTTAACCTCTTGTGGCTGTAAAAAATATCTTGATATTCCTGTAACAAGCTGAATTTATAGCCGTGTGTTAGGAGGTAATGGAGCCTGAGCATGTAGCTGCCATGGATACGCCGATGCTGCTGCGCACTCCTTTAGAAATATGTGCTTTCTCCTGAAGGTCTCGAGCGCAGGAGTGAAGAAGACGAAATTCTGAGGAAGAAATCCGTTTCTTTTCCTTTTTAGTAACACACATATAAGAAAGATCTCCACAGCAGGCCTTTTGCTCATCCTCATGGTGACTTCTCAGCAGTCGGCTGCTATTCAGTAATGGGGCAAGAAGGAGTGAAGGTTGCCTGGATGTATCTGCACTTCAACAAGTAGCCTTGGAGTTACTTGAATTGCCACAGGCTGTAGCCGTATGATGTACAATGCATCTGACTGGAGTTGCGCTTCTGCTTTTCACTGGTGGAATCTGATCCTGAACTACATTAACTCTTTGTGTCGAGCTTCAGTTTACCTGTTGGGAGAATTTAACGAGTAAAATCTAAACAGAAGCAGCATTTTAACCCTTTACAGGGCACTCCTTGAAGTACAGTCGTGACTCGATAATCCGACCCATAACAATCTGAAAACCTTGCTATCAGACAGGATTTAAGAAAAACGAACGGAACCCATAAAAAATAGCCTTAACATACCGACAGCCTCGGATTCTGACTCTGACATGACGTTTTATGACACAAATCAGGATAACGGTGTATTATCTGACTGAACAATCTGACAGATTGGCTACGGTCAGACTGCAGGACTTAATGCTCAATTCAGATTTTTTTGTGAAATATGATTTTTTTTGCGAGTTCGTTCACATTTCCAATTAAATGCAACTTGTATGTGATCTGCTGTGTGAACTTCATACATGTTTATACAGTGTTTTCTATATGCTAGAAGACACAAGTGAAATAAAGTCATAATACTTCCAGTTATCCATCCATCCATCCATCCATCCATCCATCCATCCATCTATCCATCCATCCATCCATCCATCCACCCATTTTCTACCGCTTATCCGCGGTTGGGTCGTGGAGGCAGTAGATGGAGCAGATCATTCCAGACTTCCCTCCCCCCCGATGACGCTTTCCAGCTCTTCCTGGGAGATCCCGAGGCGTACCCAGGCCAGCCGAGAGATATAATCCCTCCAGCAGGTTGTGGGTCTGCCCCGGGGTCTCCTCCCAGGTGGACGTGTTCGGAAAACCTCCAGAGGTAGCCTCACCGGAGGCATCCGAATCAGATGTCAGTACCACCTCAACTTTCCAGTTAGAGTCCCAAAAACATCGATTGAGGCTGCAGAAAGAACCAACAACCCCGTCGTCTTTTATCACGGAGCTCTCCATTCTTCTTCAATTTCTGGTTCTGGCTCAAACATGTGGAACTGAAAGATATTGAAAACTTGCCATTGTGAAGCTAGTTTTACAGTGTTTGAGAGGTGAGCTGGTGTGCTCGAGGTGGAGTGACTGTGGAGCAGTGGGTGGAGAAACATGCAGGGACTTCATGGATCTGTACATTCTGAAGGAGGCAGCAATACTCCAAGTTATTTGAAGGCAGGAAAGGACTATTTTTATGGAGAAAAACTTATAAGAATGTAACTTTGATGCACTGAGATGAGTTTTTCATAGAGAGATTCTAACAGGTTTCAAGTTTAATGGGAAAAAAAATGTATAAAAAGGAAAAAATATAGCTTGTAACACTCCTGTGAGTCCTGAACGACACCGACTAAACGCTGTCGCGTTGAGGTGTCCCGTCCAAAAACGTCCCCTGACAACCTGTTTTCGCCTCCTAACTTCAGGACCTGTTCTTTCTGAAATGTTAGTAATGAGGGAATCCTCCGTTCCAGATTTGACATCAACAGGCTTGTAAAAGACAACAATCAAACACTCCGAGTGGTACTTTCGGTTGCCGGTGCCACTTTGATGTCTGAACCGTAATCCCGATTCACAAAGCGAACTCACCTCCCGGTTTGTTTCGCTGTGATGTTGTCAGATTTACAGAACTCATCCGTACTGCGTGTTTTTTTTGTTTTTTTTCGCACAGAGAAAAAAAAAAAAAACTGTCTGGTTGAAGCGCTGGCTATCTTTTACTCTGTCAGCCCGGTGTGTTTGTGTGATGTTGTTCTCTCTCACGTTTACAGGTCTATCTGATTCCCTTAGCTTTAGCTGAGCAGATAACAGCTCTGTCTGAATGAGCCTGTCTGTTCTGTGTGCGCCAGCCAAATAGTGATATCTTACCTTTTTTTTCCCCCCCCTCGCTCAATTTCTATCTTTCCTACAGCACTTACTCTTGTCAGTGCAGCCGGTGGCCCGCTTTCTGTGCGGCGGAAAGAAATAAAAATGGCAGCTGGATATTTGAATTTATATCCGCCCGCGTGTTCTTTTCGTGCTGTAAACGCGGCTCGTATGTACTTTTATCACATCGGCGCATCAGATGAATCAGAAACGCGTCGTGTGTCCCTGTAATGTAAACTGCAAGGCCAGCGAAAGAGCTTGTAATATACCGCTTTAATGGGCCGAGCAGTAAAAGAAAACCAACATGTAGCAGCACACATGAAAGGATCCTGTTATCTTGATTAATACTTGTTAGCGGGAGGAAGCAACGGACAGCTCGGAGACTGAAAAAGCGACTGTTGGCGAGGAGTAGTTTGCTCAGTTCATCAAGTTCAAATGTTGCAGGGGGAGACAAAGCGGCGTCTCCTAACTGTAATCACTTCTCTTTCTTTATCTCCCCTGTTCCTTCTGTTTTTTAATCCCGGCCTCTTTTGATTTAGTTATTTTTACAGCAGGTTCCTGGCCATATTTTACCTGGCTTTTTAATAATATCTCAGCGCCGAGCGCTCAAACGCACACTCTTGCCTTTCTCTCCCCTTTATCTCCCTCCTTCATCCTCGCAGTTCTGTTAAATTAAATGCTGCCTTATCTGAATGAAATGTTGTAAATATTGGCTCGGCACAGGTGGGGGAACAGCAATTTGAAAACAGTTCAAAAGACAAAATTAAATGTTTCACTGGCAAATGAAGCGTATCACGATTAATGAAATGACAGACTTTCTCTAATGCTCGCCGTCATGTGTTCTCTCTCCCCAGGCATGTGGTCCTTCTCCGTCTCCGAGCTGGCCATCCCGGGCGCCGAGATCGGGCGCATCTCCGCCACCGACGCCGACTTGGGCGAGAACGCCAAGCTGGACTACACCATCCTGGAGGGGGAGACCGGCGACACGTTCAACATCACCGGAGTGAACCAGGAGGCGGTCATCACGCTCAACAAGGTGAGAGGGGAAGGAGGGATTGAAACAGTACAAGCGGAGGGAGGGGTTTGGTTGCGAGTGAGAAGCTGGAGGAGGGAGGGGACGCAAGTGAGTCAGTCTGCAACAGGTTAAAGGAGGAAGGATGCGGAACAGATGATGACGAGGAGGAGGAGGAGAGGCGATGACACAGGTAACGTGGGCAGGAAGAGTTTTGTTTTGTCTGCGATTCAGCGCTAACAGCAGTTTGTCTATAAGCCCATTAACCTGGAATTACCTGGAAAATATACAAAGCTACTGTATAAGCCTCTAAGATTTTACACGCTTCATCAGCCCTCTTTTCAGCCAGGCTTTTAAGAAACAGCTTATCTGCATTCATCTTACCTTTTCTCCTCATTTGACTCCCACCAGACGAGAGTGTTTGATGGGTTTCTGACAAACTGATTTCCTGCTTGACTCACTCGCTGCAAACCGGCCTCCTTTTTTTTTTTTTTTTTTTTTAAATATCAATATTTCCATCTGTTTGCAGCAAACATGTCGAAACACCCAAACTCAATCAAAGTGATGCAAATGTTGCCAGCGATCCCAGTTGAGTGCAATTTGAGGTGTTTCTGACCGCCGTCGAAGCGCCGGCTGTCCGTGCAGAGCGATTTACATGTACAGGAGGATCAATGAGGCTTTTCCATTCTGAGTTCAGCTGGCTAATAGATCCCTTTAGTGTAATACTCGATTATTTCAGTTTCAAACAGCCACTCCCGAAGCTGCCTGCCATACCCAATAATCGCATTCTTATGAAGACGTGTGCGCGCGGTGGGGGTGATGAGTGCTGACACCCACTCATTACTGGTGTGCCTTGTTAAACTGCATGCATGTCTGGTGTGGGAGGTGTGGGAGGTCCCACGCTCACATGTAATGCACACTTAATGGGGGAGGAGGGCCCCATGTGGGAGGCCACTCAGAGATATGACGCTTCCCTTTCAAGCGAGCTCTTCAGAAGCGCCTCTGTCACTTCAATAAAAAAATACACGCGTGTCTCGTTTAATGTTGTCGTCGAGCCATGGGATGTCACTCAGAGACGCCGTGTGTGTGTGTGTGTGTGGCGGGCTGTGTGTCGTATTCGCCGAGCGCCAGCGCGCTCACGATGTGGAGTATATTATGATAAATCCCATAGAGCTCTATTGTTGTCCAAAAACCATTAAAATCACATCAGTGAGCCACACCAATGCGCAAAGTGCCCTCATGAATACACACTGCAGTTCATTTTCCACACGGTGCCACACACACAATGTCCAAGAAACACCGAGGATGTGTTCCCGCTCGGACGCCACAAATCTGCTGCTGATAGATTGCTAGAAAAAACTACAACGCTCAGCTGTTTTAGGAAATTAGTTAGCCTGTTTACATTAAGAAAGTCTACTTCTAGGACTTGTTTTTAAAGATTTTTATGTCTTCTGTAGGGACTAATTGCCTCGAGGCCGAACAACCGCCGACAGAGTGCCGAACAGGGAGAATACTGAGAGACGGATCAACATATCGTAGCTTTTGGTGGTGTAATCTGCTGACACTAGAATTTGGAAATATGGAATTTGTCCAGCTTTGTTATTTAAATATTAAAATGTCCCAATGCAGGTAGCAGGAGATGAAAGAGTTTCCTTTAAAATTCAACAGGGGTAATAATTATTTTCATCATCTGTCTGTTATTTTTCAAAAAGAATAGTTTTGCTTGTAAAATGTCCACAAATAGTGAAAAATAAATGCCCTGTCACAATGACCCTCTGAACCCCAACATTTGGCAGCAGGTTAATTGTAGATGTTATCTAAAAAAAAAAAAAAAAAAGGCCCAAATTACACCATTTATCAGAGCCAGAAACTGTCAAAACAAAAACAACTGCCAGATTTTAAACTTTTCCTCCAGTAATCGTGCGTGACGTGCAGTTCCATTAGGAAAATTAGCATAATATAAGCTTAAAAGTCGTGACATTTCATCTGAATCACTTCATTCTTGTTGAAAAATGAGCCAAAAATAAACTGTCTGCACCACGTCCTGTAAAAACTGTGAAAAGACTCTGTGCTTCTCAGCCCAACTGAAAAGCCACGAACAGTTATCTGCAACCAACATGACCAAAATTCAGCATCATTTGGGCTGAACTGCAGGCTGTGTGTCCACAACGAAGAGGAGATGAGACATAAAATAAAGGCAGCATGGTTCAGAAATGGTAAACAGAGGAGCAAACTGTTAGCAAGTCTTTGAAAGATACATCCAACAAAGTGAAATGACCTTCTAGAGTTCACAGTAGTGTGAAAAGTGCCCTGGGTGTAGAGGTTGTTAAAATCTGTAGCACGAAGGGGACACTTAGAAAAAGATTACACAAGTTGATTCGAGGTTTAGTCCATTTCTAACCAAATATGAAGAAATTCCACCTGTTTTCCCCCCTTTTTCTATAATTTATAGCATTCTAACTGTGCTATACTGACATTTCTGAGTTCTCTCTACTTCTAGCCGTGGCTGTGCTGTTTCCACAGAGGTGCAGGACTTCATATTATAGTGAAAAATGAGCCCAAAGTGAGCAAAAATGTGACAGGAGCAAACAAAAACACCCAGAAACTGCTCGAGGTTCAGAAGGTTAACGTGGCAAACACAAAGATATTCATTTTCGAGAGGTGTAAATCAGAAAAATGCGGCGAATCCAGAAATTAACAGACTATCAAACCTGTTTATCGTTCGACTAATTTATTCTGCGCTACATGGAGTTAGTCATCCTATAAAAATGCAAGGTTATGCAATTATGGTGCACTCAGCTTTATATGGAAGAGATGAAGTCTGGCAGGTTTCAGCGTTTCAGGTAACTTGAAGTAAAAAGAAAAACAAAAGTGCATGAAGCTTCTGAAAATGTTGTCATCATGGAGGAACCTTGTTTTCAGGAAACAGAGACAAAAAAACAAAACAGAAATTAGGAAGAATCTGCCCAAAACGGAGCTATTTGTAGCATTCTGTGTGTTGCACTGGTGAACACCTGAGTGCACAAGTGTTTTGGTATGTTTGTGCAGTCATGTGGGCATGAACACCGGCTTGTGTGCGTGCAGGGAATGTGTGTGTGTGTGTGTGTGTGTGTGTGTGAATTTATCACCGTGTCAGTTCTCTGCCTTGGGTTTGTAGGATTCGTTAAAAACAATCCGCACCTGGAGGTGGTGTGTAGAGCAGGATTTCCAAGCCCAGTATGAGCTCCTTTGAAGAGAAGCAGAGGGGTAGGGAGAGGACTGGATACGGTAAGAGATGCAAGAAGAAAGAAATCGAAGGCAAGGACCCAGGAACGAAGGGAAGGAGTGTGGATGAAGAAGGAGAGAATGGATGGGAGAGGAGAGGGAGGAGTGTTAAAATGAGGTCCTGCGAGGCAATGACAGCAGAGAGTGCAGTATAACAAGGGAGTCAGAGGAAGAAGCAACCAGAGAGAGAGAGAGAGAGAGAGATGTGCAAAGAGAAGGGAGATGCAGAGACAGCAAGAGCTGTGAAATCACTGACAGCCGTACAGAGAAATTAGCACAGCCAGAGACAGAGAAGCACAGGCAGGTAGAAACACCCATCCAGAAAGGCAAGAAGAGAGAGAGAGAAATAGTCAAATGAATTTTAAAAACTTACAGATATGGAGGGAGGCAGCTTGGCAACAGGAAGACAGAAAAGCGGAGAGGGGAGGGGGATCAAAAGGAGAATCGATCAATTCAACAAGTGCTGGGCGACTGGCGGCCGACCGGCAAACAGGGCAGGAAAATTACATGTAAACAAATACTGTAAAAAAAAAAAAAAAACCTCCCACCCGCAATATTCCTCCCACCGGACTCAGCCACATAAAACAAGAGAAAGAAAAACAAAACGCACAATTACTATTTCAACATGGCCTCCTTCATGCTGTTTTGTGCTGCTTTAATCCCTCCACAAAGGCGGCAAGAGAGGCAGAGAAATAGATTAGAACGGGATTGCTGCTACGTGTGAAGAATTAAATAAAAACTGGAGAATCGCAGGTTACAGCGCACGCGGATGCCTTTTGAATCCTCGCTAGCAAAGCGGAACATATATCGAACAGTTGCCGATGCTGCAAGGCGCTGCTTCTTCAAGGCTTCGCAGGAGGTGTTGGGGTTTTGGGTGAAGGTGGGTGTGCTGCAGAAAAAGAAAAAAAAAAGTCTGACAACAAAAATCTGACTTGAATAGGTTAAAAAAGGGGATTTAGCCTTTCAGGGAATCGACGCACAACTAATGAAAAACATGTTAGATAGGCTACAACTAATAGAATTAAAACAAACAAAGCGTAAAATTAGCGCTAAGCTCCCCCTCAGTTTCCACTTCGTTAAACAAACCCACTAAAAAAATCAAAATCAAATTAAAAACATGCCCGCTTTCTGGGCTTTCCGTGGATGCATGCGTGCATATGTTAAGGTTAGTGATGACACGCAATGTCCGTTCTTCTGGAGTCGCTTTAGCCCTGTGAAGATTTTTTTTATTTTTTTTTTTTAGCAGGGGGAACCAGATGATCTGTGCGCCTCCGGAGAAGGAAGGATTTCCGAGCGGAACAATTTGTGTTGCCACAGAGTCGGCCTTGACCTTGCTGGTCATCTCGCTGCTGTGGGCTGAATCTCTTTAACCGCTGATCTACGACTCGCATTCCCTTGCACAAACACACACACAAAGACGGAGACCCACACCTACACGAGCACCAATAAACCACACAGAGAGAGAGATATATATATACAGAGGCACGCATCAATATAACACACTTGACCTCGCGGCTCCCTGTGTTTAAACTGCGAGGGAATGAGGAGGGTGGGGGGGGGAATAAATGACAAGACGCCGGTTTCCTCGTCTGGGGATGAAGGAGAAGGATGCTTACCTCGGAACGATGTGTCAGATGGGAGGTGGGTGGGAGCTGCGGGAGGGTTAACAGCAGATTAGGAAAGAAACAGCAGGAGAGCGACGCGAGGATTTGGGAGATAGTTAAAATATGGCTAAGAGAGAATATGTGATTAGAAAATGGAGGGGGGATTGCAGACGGAGGGAATCTTGCGAGGAGGAGGAGGAGGACATGGTATCGCCACGGAGGGGCGATGGGTGAGGCAGGGACACGGCGGAGAAGCTGGGTCATTAACAGCCTGCAAGTCTGAGTGCCGATTGAAGCCGCCTGCTGCTTATCACTGCTTATTTACTGTCAGGCCCACAGAGACCCCCAGCAATAAAAAGATTTCTCTCTCCGTCTCCCATTCTCCCCTTTCCCCCTCTATCTCCACCCCTCCCATTACCCCCTCTACCCCATCATCAGCGCGCTGTCTCTCTGCATTTCCGTACTTCCCTCCCTCGCTCTCTGATCTCCACACATGTCCAAATGTGCAGTGCAGGGGGAGAGGAGAGGGTGGGAGGAGGCGATGGAGGGGGGGGAGACACGCACATATATATTCCCTCCTCACCCCATATCTGCCTTCACCTCGTCGTCCTCGCTCTGTTTTGTGTCTGGAGGCCATGTCAGACAGTGTGTGTTGTTTGTCTGTGGCTCTGACTCAGCCTCGGCTCTGGCCTCATTCACATTCAGACATAAGAAAAAAAGAAAAAAAAGACACACAGGCACTAACAGACACATACTAATACACACATCAACATTCCATTCATTCATTTAAACATTAATTTCTCTCTCTTTTCTAGTTCGTCCTCTGCTTTTATTCCGCCGGCCTTCATTCCCGGCCCTCTCGGCTCCCCGAGTGGTCAGCTCGGCTCCACTCCACTTATTTACTTATTACATATTGCCGTTAATAAATGTACATATTGCCGCTAATAGACTTTTGATACAGCATATGAACAAGGCCACAGTGTAATTGAAGAATTAGCATAACACACTGTGGAGCAGCTCTTTGACATTGTTCTGCAGCAGTGCCCCCTCATGGCCGCGCGCTGACACTCGATGAGCGGGTGGCTGCTGGTTAAGGTTTTCCTTGAAATCAATCCGCTTAATCTAAATCTAATCAACTCCTCCAATTACAAGAAAAAAAGACACAGATGATCTTGTCATCAGCGGACGGAGGTGACGGGCGGTGATGTACTCGAGCTGCCCGGCGTGTTCGCATCGTGAGCCGCATTCGCAAAACATAAGAATCCAAAACTCGGATAATGCTACAATTTCCCACAGCTCATTACACTTGTATACTGTATTTAATAGCATGTGCGCAACAAAGTGGGATCACTAGACGCAACGCTAGGCCCGTCACAACATCATTAATACGAATCTCGCCGTGTCCTTATTCGGGAGGTTCCCTTTTGAGGTATGGTTTCAGGGTGCTGCGAGCTGTGTAAGCCTGCTATTTGTGCGCCTTTCATTCCTCGTACCTGGGGGACAAGCTAGCTCACGCATGTGTCAGTTTGCCGTTATTATTTCCATATGCTCTCACTTAAAACGGCTGGCTAATCCTCGGTCACACGCCAGCAGCGCGCCCAGGATTATCTGTGTTTGTTTTCTCACGCGGAGTAGAGATTGTGTTAATCTCCTCAGAGGGAGAAAAAGAGAGAGATGGAAAGAAAGAGACAGAGAGGGAGAGAGAGAGAGAGAGAGAGAGAGAGAAAAGAGAGAGACCAATGTCTTGCTCATAAGTTTCTTTTTTTTTTAAAAAAAGGAAGACACGGGACCTTTGAGAGCGAAATAAGACAGAAGACAAGAGACGAGTGACAGAGAGAAGGGAAGGCGGCAGAGGAAGAACAAAGTCAAAAGGGAGATTTAGAAGAGTCTTTGTTCTCTCAACTCTCCAGTTGTGCTTGTTGGCAGAAATGTCCAAAGCTGCATTTGTCATCAGACAAATGTGATGTATGATCTTGATTTAGAATGCAAGAAAATCAAAAAGGAACTCAAGCTGCCAAGGACAGCGGGGTGCCGAGCACACACACACACACGAGCACGCACGGCGCGGCGGTCCACGTGCACACACTGCTGTAGGCGTGCGTTTGTTCACCTGCCTTCACACAGATTTACTCAATCTTCTTATTTTCAGTCAATTACAGTGGAGGCAGGGAGAGTCACCGCCTCTGTGATTTGAGGCCTCACCCTTCAGTGATGTACATTCACCTTAACATGTGCACACACACACACACACACGCACGTGCACTAACACACAGCCGAGCACGTACGCCTGTGGGTCAGCCTCTCTGAGCACAGATATATTATGTATTGCCAGTGTAGCGTGCAGGTTGGCTAATTAATTTCTGCTAACTGCGGAGCAAATTTAAAAGGGAAATTGTATAGGAATTTGAATTTCAAAAAGGGACGGTCGGAGCACGGCAACGCAGGACGAAGGAAGGTTACACTTGTAGAGTGTGTGGGTGTGTGAGAGGAGTGCAGTATTAACGAGAGGGAGTGTGTGCGCATGTACAAGGGCTACATAATGATTATTTTCCCCGTCAGTGTGTTGATTATTGTTTGAGAAGTGGATGAATATATGCAAAAGGTCAGAAAATGGAGCCCAAGTTTAAGATTGGGTTTAAATTACTTGTTTTTACCAAGCAGTGGAAAGATATTCAGTTTACATCGGTATAAAACGAAGTGCTTTCGGGTGATTCTTCTTTTTTTTTTTGCTTGATAAATTACTTAAATGTTCAAGTTATTAAAGTTGTTAATAATTAATTTTCTGCTGAATGACCAAACAAATGATTTTAATTGAAGGACTTGCATGTTCTCATCTTCACAGCGTTTGTTAATGTGCTGGGAAACGTGTGAAACAGGAAACGGGAAAAGAATGTAAACAGGAACTTGATACCAAATTCACTTGTTTTCATTACCTGTTCAACCGGCTCTAATTCTACAGTGTTCATTGCAGCAGAAGTTATTTTACGTTTTCCAGACAAAATCTAATAATTCTGTCCACAACACCCCAGCAAATACTTTATATTACGAGGCCAACCCCCCGACAGAAGGTGCAAGAGTTTTTGGCAACCTGTGCTGTATGTTTAGATTTTTATCCATCACATTCAGCACCATGAGGACGGCATCGGATCGGGTTTTAAATTCATTGTGCAGCAGGACGACCCCAAACATATAGGCAGAGTCATAAAGAACTATATTTAGTGATGAGAACAGATGGTGCTTCCCCCCGCAGAGCCCTCGTGTCAACACTATGGAGTCTACATGAAGAGGCAGAAGACACTGAGGGTACTTTTCATTATGCTAACTTATGCCTCCTCGCGTCCCCTCTCCTCCCTCGACCTGGAAATCCTTCCACTTCTGCCATCGTGGAGGAGGTTCCAATTACTTAAATGCACCTCGAGGTGACGAGGTGAGAGGAAGCTCTGGGTGGAGCTTCGAGTGAGAAAACACGAGTGTGTCCTACATGGAGGTCTTGTACTCAAAAAGTGTGATGCATAAATGCCTCACCTTAGTGGGAGGTGTAGCGTTCGGTTTGATAGACTGTACGACTTTCAGCACGTCAGACTTAACTGGCTAAAGGGCAGCATTATTCAACTCATGCGTGGGTTGTGTCCATGCTGAGACTCTGCAACTTCACAGCCTTAGCACACATGCTCAGCAGCAGTGTGCAGATGTGAAATACGTAAACGCCAATCAGCTATGAAACGAAGTCCTCCAAGTGGACTCCAAGCAGACTAGAAAATAACTTCTAAATATCAACACCTACGAGGTGTGTCAGAAAAGTTCCAGGACTGATAGATTTCAAACCCAAACTACGAGTTTTCCCCTTCAGACGATCAACCAACACGTCTACAAAGAGATCCTGCTGCGTTTGCGTCATTCAGTGCGCGAGAAGAGGTTGTGGCTGCTTCACCATGACAACACGCCTGCTCACAACACCCTGAGCATCCGACAGTTCCTGGCTGAGAAGGACATCGACGTGCTGGAGCAACCTCCCTACTCACCCCACCTGGCTCCGTGGGATTTGTTCCTCTTCCCCAAGCTCAAGGGGGTCGGCGTGGTAGAGAAGGCTGGGGAAGTGTGTTAGACTCCAGGGGGATTACTTGGAAGAGGAAAACTTGTAGTTTGTAGTTTGGATTTGAAATATATCTTTTGTGACACCAGTCCTGGAACTTTTCTGACACACACCTGTGGTTTTCACATGTGCACATCCTCAAGGGAGTTTAATCAAGACTTAAAACTGACACTATGGATCGAAGGGGCAGCTTCAGTTCCTCAACCATCAACATCTCTCCTCACATTCTCACTGGGATGAGCTACGATGCAAGGAAAAGACACGAGTGAGTTCAGCAAGAAGACCTAATGAAATCACAATAAGACAGCCCAAATCCACAGAAATCCAAGAAATGTGGCTCCAAATCTCTACTTGCCGAGTAATAACCGCACACAAGTATATCTAGGGGAATTACCGAGGGACTATTTAAAAGGCAAAGAGTTATCACACCAAATATTGACTGAAGGCATCAAAAGTTAACTTTTAGTGACGAAAACCTTGGCACAGTCCTGTACATGTGCAGCCATCAGTGAAAAGATGACGAAGAGTGAGAGTGTGTTCGAGATGAGCAGCTGTGGAAATACAGTGTTGTAACGTCTCCAGCAAACTCGTACCTTCCGTCGCCATCCACACATGTCCCCCTATTCTCTCACTCTCCTCCACAGCTGCTACAGCCTTGTTAAATTAATGTTAACCTAGCAGTTCAAACAGCCCTAAATCACAGTCTGAGCCTTCAGAGAAAGTAGACATCGGGCTGTAAATGAAGTCAGTGTTACTCCCTTCACTTTCAGCTGCTGAGAAAGACGCCCGGGGTTGTGACGTGGAAACAGTTAGTGGCGACATTGCTTATGTAACCGCTGCTTTATAAACTGTTGTCGGTTGTTACACACTGCAAAAATGGCCAAATCAAAAAACAACAAGATGCAGGAAGTCTTGTTTGGCATTAAATGGTGCAGACAAGCATGAGACAAAAAAACAAGCCAAGCCACTCGGAGTTCAGGTAAATTTATTCTTCGAGCATAGAGGTAAACAACCACATATCATCTCTGTGTCTTCATTAGAGTCTGCCCTCTCCAAACATTTCAGATGTGCGCTTTCTTTGGCTTGAAAGCAGCAAATTTGGTCAACCAGGAGTCGGATCTACAAATTGGAGGTGCAGCTACGACCGCCAGCGTGACTTTTAGCGGCTCTTTAATGCATGTGCACAAGTTCCACATGAGTCAACGGGGCGCTTGTGCGAGACAAGCACGAGCGGGGGAATCTTTCAGGAGAAAATATATATATATATATAAGGACGGCCGGGTCGTTGCGTGATAAGTGCTTCTTGTAAGGGCGCACGAGGGAGAAGGATGAGTGTGTGTGTTGCGGTTTGTCAGAGCCGGCGCCCTGTTGCACACACACCGGGTAAAAAAAAAAAAAGATAGGGTGGGTTGGGGAGTGGGTGATGGAGTGTGTGAGGTAGCGGAGAAAGGGGGGGAGGCGGCATGATGGAGTGCTGGATGGAGGGAGGGTGGGGGGGTGATGAGTGTGTGCTCACAGTGTAAGTGACACCTCTCCTCCTCAGACAGATTGTCTCTCTCTCCCAGTAATGGGGACCCCGTTAGAGCACCTTTTTCCCTCCTTTTCTTCCCACACAGACGCTCCGTCTCCCCCGTCCTCTGTGACAATTCCTCTTGTTTATTTATATTTTCTGCAGAGATATTCCCCCAATTTGCCTGCATTTCAATGTCTTTCAGTTCGCCTCTACGTTTTTTTTCCCCCCGCCTCTTTTCTCTGCATAATTTTTAATCAATCTTCACCTCTTCCTAAAAACTGCTGATTTCTGTAAAGCAGTTTGGAGAGAGAGAAGAAGAAGAAAAGAGAAATAGAAAAAGAGAGATCAGTAGGGATGAAAAGAGAGAGAGAGAGAGAGGATATCAATATTCCCACTGCTGGTGGTATCCTCGGAAATATTTATTTTTTTGGCTGAATCTGACAGGGACGATTCTGCATAACCACGGAGCCCATTTACACTCTGTCCAACATGCTCTTCTGTGCCAATCAGACCGAGATGATTCATATGCATACTTACTTTAAGGTCGCACATATGCTGTCGGTGGATCTGAGGACACACAGGCTCAAAAGAACCACTTATACTTTCTCACAAAAGCCCCCCCACACACACCCACTTACGCCTTACACAGGTATTTTGCGCCAGACCCAAACATGTCGCTTTTTCTGAAATTTAATCAACCGCAAGTGTATGTCAGAGGTGCGTGTGTGAGACAGTGGATGTATGTGATTACTCGTGTGCGCCTGTGCCCTCACTAACAATCATCTCGGCAAACCAGATCAGAGGCTATCTCTCCGCTTCAGAGGCGCCACGCTGGCGGGAGAGCGGCACGCAATCACACGGACACCTCAGACAAATAGGCTTCATAACTTCTCTGTAACAAACAATCACAGGGTCCTGAGACCCCTATCCCAAATGAAATCTCCCGCACCTGCGTAGATGCACGGATACAAAGGAATTTTTGATGCTCCTCGTCGCCAGGTACGAGTCTCCATGGTGATAGAGGGGGGTCGCCATGGAGATGGAGATGGTGTTCTAAACAAGGGAGGCATTTTCATGAAAAGGCAGGGAAATGGTTTTGTTTTCGCTTTCATCACAGGGAAATCTGTCGTTTATGGAAATCGTCGGTTGATGTCACAGCTATACAGCGCAGCGGGCAATTTCCGTCACAGCTCAAAGTGAACTCCAGCTCCACACTGTGCCGTGGCGCGCAAGGTGTTCGCATTTCTGTTTCCGTCATTAGCGAACTGATCTCCAAAAGGGCATGAAGATTTAACATTCCTTTCAACCTTTTTAGCGAGATTAGTGTATTAGTTTTGCGTCACTTGGAGTGAAAAAAGAGAATGGAGCTCCGTGCAACAGTCTGGGCACCCCGACAAGTTTAAACTCTTTTACCTCATTAGCACATTAGGAAAGGCCAGTTGCAAGGTACGAATTTCAAAGCTGTATAAATGATCTGACTTTTCAAACCACCATCATCGCCTCTAAGCAGCTGCCCAGCACTCGAAAAATGAAAAAACTAATGCCCATGAAGCAAAAGAAAGCTATGAGAAGAGAAAAGAGCAGTTGCAGGTGACTGTTTCCATTGTTCATAATGTTATTAAGAAATGGCAGCTAACAGGAGAGGCGGAGGTCAAGTTGAGGCCTGGAAGACGAGGAACACTTACCATTAGAACTGCTCATAAGAATCCAGCTGTGGCTCAGGTGGTAGAGTGGGTCTTTCATTAATCAAAAGGTTGGCGGTTCGACCCCTGGCCCTTTAATAGGCTTAAGTGTCTTTGGGCAAGTGACTCAACCCTGAGTTGCTCGCAATTAATACGTTGCATGGCAGCTCTGCCACCAGTGGTGTGTGTGAATTGGTAAAGCGCTTTGTAGAACCTAGCTCAGGTTAAAAGGCCATTTATCGTTGCTGTAAAGGCTAATCAAAACCCCCGCTGGACTGCAAAAGAGATCAAGATTTAAAGACTCTGGAGTGATGAATTCATGGAGGAGTCATCAGAAAAAAAACGATCCTGTATCCTCATCACAAAATTCACCCTCACAATGAAGTTCAAATAGAACTTTTTTTGGCTGCAATGAGCAATGGTATGGTTGGAGCAAAAAGGGTGCAGCATTTCTTAAAAAGAACACCCCTCCAACTGTTAAACACAGAGGCTGATTGATCCATAGACTGTATAAAAGATGGACGTAGCAACCGGCCCTGAAAAATGAAGCCAACCCGGAAGTGCCAAAAACCTGCAATATCACTACGTCCGCTAGTCCTGGCTCCAAAAAGCCCTGGCTCCCATAGAAATGAATTGGAAAAGAAGTGATCACAGATCACGAAATACTGCATTCCTACAGCTCAGGATTTTTTAAAAATTAGTTTTCATGGTCAAATCCAGAGATCAGGTGGCCAATCTGAAAATAAATCAATACTGAATTTTTTAAAAATTGTCAAATGTTTGCGGGGCAAGGGGCGTGGCCGGCTTGATTGACAGTTGGCAGCGACGATGCAGATGAAGCGAGCAGAAGGCGGTAAATGTGGGCGGGCAGAGAGGGCCTGCCTCTCAATCCGTCTGACCAATCGCTGCTCTTATGGCTCCGCCCCCCTCTGACGATTTTTGCGTCACTGGCTCCAAAAATCCAAGATGTCAACCAGGAAGTAGTAAAATCCTGGCTTCATTTTCTCAGTGCAGAAACCAACGGGTGACGTCACGGTAGCTACGTCCATCTTTTATACAGTCTATGGATCGATCATGCTTTGGGCTTGTGTTGCAGCCGGTAGCGCAGGAAATATTTCACTCATAAAAGGATAAATGGATTCAATTATATACCTGCAAATTCTGGAGGAAAACTTGACACCGTCTGCACAAAAAGAAATATACGATGAAAAAAAAAAAAGGATCCGACAATGACTCTGAACACACCTCAAAATCCACAATAGACCTGCTCAGGAGGCTCGAGCTGAAGGTTTTGCCCCGACCTTAACACCGTAGAGAATATAGACCTCAAAAGAGCAGTGCACGCAAGACAGCCCAAGAATCTCCCAGAACTCGAAGCCTTTCACAGGAAGAATGGGCAAAAGTCCTCCGAACAAGTACTGAAAGAGTCTTAGCTGCTACGGAAAGCGTTTAAAGGCTGTGATCCGTACCAAAGGAGGAGCACTGACCCTGCAGCGGGAGCAAATTTTATTTCAGGCCCTTTTTTGGGGGTTATTGTGCATAGAAAAGCTTAAATCTTACTTTAAATAATAAAGACTTTGATACTTTGCGATTCACAAAAACAGATATTTCGATCAGTTTGGCCGAAACTTCTGCTTATGTTTCCTCTGCTACTCCTACCAACATGTTTGCCACCTGCCAGGTAACCGCTAACACACTTTCCACTTTTGTTGCCAACACTGCAGTGCCAAACAATAGTACTAGAACAAGATAAACTGTCCATTTCAACTACCCGCTGTAGCACATGTCTACATCTATCTGCTCTACATGTAGAAAGCCATGCTAATCTCATTACTCCCACTAACGCACCGGCAGCATTCAGCTCCCTGGCAGTAAACTCTGCAGCTATATATCCTCTAGTTTTAACACGTCAAGAATATCCAAACATCAACTCAGAGCAATGTCACCCTAACATGTAGCTACTTCAGTGTCAGAGCTCTGAAGGATCCTTTCAACTCTTTGAGCATCAAGAACCTCATTGGAAATGCTGTAACATCAACACCTCATGAATGTCTCTTCCGACTTCACACGCGCCGCACCATCTAAGCATCCACCCACAACAACCTTCAAAGTACCACTTCAAAAATCCAAACGTCACAACACGTAAGGTAACCATGATATTATTTACTCCGAATTATTCTTAGCGGATTTTTTTTGGGGGGGATGTGACCATTCTCGGAGCCCGTGTGAGCTGTTATCTGTTGGAATAATTCATTATTTGCCATCTCTCTGCTTTTGATATGTAATTTAGCAGTCATCTGTGGAAAATTTAGTGTGAGAATTAGACCAAATGAAAGCACAAACACAGACTATCGCATCTGATGTTTCTAAATGTGACATTTACATAATTTCTTGCTGTTAAAAAGTGTCATCATTACTCATTTCGCAGTATGTGGATGTCTGCGCCTGCTGATTATATACTTCTACATTAGATTTTCTTTTTTTGACTTTATTGCGATGCAACTCACCTTCCTCCTCCGTCCCCCCTCAGGCTGTAGACTACGAGAGCCGGAGCTCCTACTCCTTCTCTGTGGAGGTCCTTAACCCCATAGTGGACCCTCGCTTCCTCCGCCGAGGCCCTTTTAAAGACCGGGCTTCGATCCGAGTGGCAGTCCTGGATGCCGATGAGCCGCCGAGGTTCTCCCGGGCCCGATACCACATGGATGTTTCCGAGAACTGCCCTCCGGCCTGCACCGTGGGCCGAGTCAGCGCCGTGGACCCTGACACCGGTCTGACCAATAATATCAGGTGCAGTATAAGGTCTTGGTCCTCTTGTAACATCTCAGCATTTAGATTCCTATAAATTGAGCTCATAAAGATAGAAAATACGAGTGGAGCAGGTCCTCCTTTACTCTTTACGAGGATCTTGGAAAGAAGAACTCGGCTGTTTTTGTACAGATTAACTTCCTGTAGAGCCCGGTTAGCCGTTTCCACTCCTAATATTTAGTGTACAGACATTAGAGTGGTATCAGGAAGTAAGTAAATAAGCCTATTTCCCACAATGTCCCTATAAGTATTTACTGTTTATGAACTCATAACAATACCGCTTTAACGGCAGGCGTTTTTACTGCTTAATGACAAATTAAGCATTTAATGCTGCCGAGAGCCATATTTCTTCCTTTATTTTAGAGGATATCATTAAGTTTTAACATTTTTAATCAAGGGATATGCAGTCTTTCTTGGATTGAAATTCAAACTCCACAGTTAAAGGAAACAACAGCAAGAGCTAACCAAATAAATATAATCCAACTAAATGCCCACACAGTGTTCCCTTGAGCCAGACAGTAACCACAGACGCTCGCCGGTTCCGCGCTTTCGCTCGTGTTTGCAGTTGGTTTTGTCGCGAACGGTTCGAGGAGGGAGGCGAGCGATTTGTCTGTAACAACCACAGAAAAGCGTGTCCCAATTAAAAGCAAAAAGTGCTAAGAGTGAGCGTGTGGGGAAGAATGATAGTTGGTATATTCATAGAGATATTCAGATAATCAGGAGCACTTCAAAAGAGCTGCTATCAGGAGCGATAATCTCGCTATATTAATTCTTTGGCCATTTGAATGCCGACTTCCTTATCGCTCCCTCGCACACTTGCCCCGTCTGCTTCTTTCACTCGGCACCCTGCTGCCATCTCTGCTTGCTTCCTCCCTTCACTCTTTCTTTCAACACTTCTCTCTGCCCTCTCCTCTTTTCACTCACCTTGCTTCTTTCAAGCGTTTTTTATTTTTTTAGTTTCTATTTTTTTCTCCTCTCACCCTGCTTTTCCTCACCCTCAGGTTCTCCATTGATCCTCAGTCAGACCCAGAGGCTCTGTTTCGTATCACCCCGGACACCGGCCTCATCACCACGGCCATGGAGCTGGACCGGGAACGTGAGCACTGGCACAACATCACAGTCATCGCCACCCAGAGAGGTCAGAGGTCCCTCTTTGTACGCAGCTTAACACCGAGACATCATTAGAGCGTGTTCATTGGATTATTTCTTTTATTAGAGCTGACATTTTTCAATGCAACCAACATTTTTCCCCACCTCTGACACCTGAGCCCACTGATGAGTAAGAGGTTTAAAGGAGTGTGTTGTACGGTGTCTGAAAAGCGCAGTATCCGCTGTGTGATGCACTTCACTAAGCGGCTTAGCTCTCGAGTCATCAAGCCATGGGTGGGTTGGGGGGCTGAATGCTGTTTGGCACCACGAACGGTTTGTTGCAACGGGCCTCGAGAATCAATTGATCTTTATTGTGTGAGTTATCTGATGCTGCAATTGATCCGTTCTCATAAGGATTCAACTGGAAACACAGACTTAAGGCAACAAATCGAAGTCGAGCTACGCAGCGCTTTAACGTGAGACCGGAGAGGGGGAACGGTAATCACCTTTCAGATTCCAAGTAAAAATACAGCAAACAGTGAGACACATGAAAGCAGGAACATCAAAAGATGTGTTTAGTTGCCGTTTCGGTTTTTGATCAAGGTGAGCCAACTTTGCCGATTGCTTCTTTTAAAAATCAATAATTCAACTTGAACGAAGGAATCAAGAAACTCCGGGGTTGCCACGTCGTGCTGAGAACAGTTTAAGCGGCGTGAGGAGACCCTGTGCAGTTTTATGCGGAGGTGGTTTTAATGTTGTGGCTCATCGGCGTCTGTAAAAGCCTTTAAGCCATTTGGCCTTGACACAGGTAGTGTGAATAGTAGCACACCTACTCGACAGTGATAGTGTGAGAAACAAAACAGATAATGAAGTGGTTCGGTTTAAAGGCTGGCAACACGGATTAGTTTCCACAAATCCCTTGAAAGAATGTCGTGGAGAGCTGCCATGATTCACGTTATCTTAAATAAGAAAACAAACACATTGCTGGGTCGATGGAAAATGTATTATTGCAAACACTATGGAAAACACAAGTGAAGTGTATCGCTGCAATAGGGAGAGAGAGAGATCACAGCCCTTTGTCTGGTGGAGAAGAACAAGATTGACATCTTATATATAAGATAACTGACACATAACTCTCCTCTTGTTGGCTCGTTGTAAAAGGTTGTAAGTTTAAAACTGATGGTATGTTTTTCCATTTGTAAAAAGTCCTCAGACAGCACAGCTTCCGAGAGATAAGACTAAGGCATCTCCTTAGAAGAACTTGTAGCCTCGGTTACAGTCTATAAATTGACAAAGGAGCCTTTTTCAGACTGAAAAACTTGAGATCTTTATATTTGACTCTTGTACTGTAACAGACACATCTCACATTACTATAAGTAGCTCTCAGCCTGGAACTCTGAACACTTAGTTTCTCTGAAAACATTTGAGAAACTGATCATTAATAGAACACTGCCTGATGATTAACATTTAAATAAATAGGTTTCACAATGACCAAACCAACATTGTATAAGTGCATCTTAAGTCTATGCCTCTCTTTTTGAAGATCATTAGTTTCTATTAGGAAAAAAGGGGTCATCAGTTTGTAGTTTCATTTCTAAAAAGGGGTAAACGATCTCCTAAAGCAGCTGGCCACTTCAGTTTTTCGCAAATATTACTCAAACTGGAGTAAACTTGAATTGTCTGGAGACAATATATGGGGCTTTAGTGTGCGTTCAAGGCAGCATGATGCTTTACTTTAAGAGCCGAGTCCATGTTAAAGAAGGGACACGTCACCCAGGGAGAAAATGCGGCTCACTTGTTGTTTGCATCTTGTTTTTGATCAACAGCGGAGGCTTGTTGTACAGATGCGATGATTTTTTTTTTTCCACTGGATTTGTTGACAGTAAGAAAAATATTAAATATCACCACATTACCTTTTCTTGAAATGTCCTTCAGCTAATATAATTACAGGTTGTCAAGCAAAGCCTTGACTGTTCATTCAAAAGCAAATAATTTATAGTTAAGCTTACGAGACCTTCTTTTTAACTCCGCAAATTATGACTGTGAGCAATAAGACTCTCAGAAGTGAAGATGGAAGCGGCGCGTTGCCGGTTTAGTATCTGATTTTCATGCAAAAGCCTGCTGTTTGCATCCCATCTGCTGCAAACAATCAAAGATCTTTTCTTTTTAATCCAAAACATCATCAGGGTTTTCTTTTTTTGTGTGTGTGCCTAACCAAATCCGAACCTTAACAACAGCAGCAGCAGCGGATCAGAGAAAAGTCACATGAATCATCTTACTGGTCACTGTATTTTTGAAGCCGCTGACAAAAGCTGTCGTCCTGCTGATGCCGGGTGCCGGCTTAGAGAACCGCTCTGACGTGTGATGTGTTTGAAGGCAATGGAAAAACAACCTGTTGCGCTCGTTTGGCGTTTGTATTAAAATTAACACCTGCATCCTGTTAAATCTTGGCTAAGCTCCAGTGTATTTTTTTGTATTTTTTTTGGCAGGTGACAAGTCATTAAAGCCCTAAAAAGAACAATCCAACTGGTTTGTGTGAAAAGCGAAAGTGTTGTCAGAGAAGACTGTCCGGCTTCTGCTGTGCACAAGGAAAGGAAAGTTGTTTTCCTGCCAAAGCCTGCTCTGGACAAAGTTAATCTTTACTTAAAATCTACTCAGGGGTCCTCGTGGCAGCAATGTGCTGGTAGGACTGTGGCGGCGGCACAGTGAGTGGCTGTCTTGAATAATGAGCTCTATCTAATAAACAGACTGTTGGAGGCTGTGTTGACATAAAGCTCAGTAGGGGCCCTGCCATGGCCACGGGCAGGCCAGCTCACCCAGCGGCAGTACAGCGAGAGCTCATTTTCGGCTTTTCAGCGATGGAAACCAGTTGCTGTCATCCATGACACAGTGTTACCGCTCAAGGTCTGAAAGCATGTTGTGGGAGTGAATGTGTGTGTGTGTGTGTGTGTGCGTTCGTCTCAATTTGCAGAAACCGTGGTCCGCTGTGTTGCACGGTTGCCTGCCTAGATAGATGATGTGTGCTGGTGAGCGCGGATTGTGTCATAGCAGCCCGAAATGTAATGGTGAATGTTCAGAAGGCTCAGAGGATGACTTCATGCTTTTCAAGCACGGGGCTGTGAGAACTTCATGTTCGAGTGTGTGTATAGAAAAGTGAATGGGGTGTGGGGAAACCTCATGCCAATCCATTTAAACTGCGTCCTTGTGCGGCTGCATGCAGATTGACTGCTTTTTACATCCCGCCTCTGCTTCTTCTCTCTCTTTCTTAAAAACACGCACACACACACACACTTGACACCGAGAGATGCTTTGGCTAAGAATGGAACAGTTTGATGTGGAAAAATCTGACTGCTATGGAAGCATCAGTTATACTCCAGCTGGGAGCCTGTGAGCTGTAACACAAGCCAAATGAAACCAAATGTACTACTGTTTATTTAGCCAATTGTGTGCTCGCTAATGTGATCTGAGTGTTGTTGAAGTTTTTGGACAAAGACCGAAATGCTTGATCGTGCCTATGAGGGCAATTGAATGAAATTAATGGAGTGCAAACTTGCACCCCTTCTGTGCCTATTGTACATGCTGGTGTTTCTTTGCAACAGGGGATTGTATTCATGTAATTTTTCATATACAGCTGTGAAGGCTGTGTTGTGACATGCTGCTCTCTCCTTTCAGATAATCCCAGCCAGGTGTCCAGAGTTCTGGTTGCAATAGAGACCTTAGACCTGAATGACAATGCACCCGAGCTCGACAGGCAGTACACAACCGCCATGTGTGACTCATCCTCCATCGGGCAGGTCAGTATGTGTGAAAATTACCGTAGAAGTTATTTGTGGCTGCCTCTATATGTGACATTATACACTGTCTTTAGTTTGAGTGGAATGAGAGATTCCTATGTAAACTACTGCAGTCTATTAATCAATCTTTTTCCACTACATGACCAAAGAACAGCTTTGACTTGTCACAGGTTCTGCGTTTTGTTCACCCACCCACCTCGGGGACAAGTTCCTGGAACTGCATTTTGGCACTGCTCAGTCCTCGGTTCAGTTTAGGGTTCTTGGCAGTGCTGGAGATTGTAATTTGTCAAGAAGATGTGAGAAGAATTTAAGTAATGCCTACGGAGCAGCAGCTCTGGTGCTCTGCGAGCGTCGGCAATGGAGGTGTTTTAGAAGGAGTCCAACACACAATCACCGCAGTCGAACATGTAAAACAGAGAAATACACTTGCTGCGTGGGGCGTAGCGCGAGTAAAAACACAAGCCTCCGTAGATGGCGAGGTTGATGAATAAAATAGGAGTGTATCTGTTCTGTTAGATGATGATGCGGATGAATGGAAACCACAGCTGAAATGCTTTCTGTGTAGAAACAGCGTTAGTACCGAAGCCTCGCATGTTTCTTAAGAAGTCAGGTCATAACCTATCAAGTTCCTGAATTTAAATAAGTGTTGTATGAGATGATTTAAGACCATTCCAGTGTGTAGTCCTGGGTTGAATCGGGGACAGTGGGGGTTGGAAATACGAGGTGTGTCAGAAAACTTCCAGGACTGGTGTCACAAAAGAACTACAAACTACCAGTTTTCCCCTTCAGACGATCAACCAGCACGTCTACAAAGAGATCCTGCGGCGTTTGCTTCGTTCGAGAAGAGGCGAGAGTCGTGGCAGGACAAGTCATGGCTGCTTCACCATGACAACACGCCTGCTCACAACGCCCTGAGCATCCCACAGTTGCGTGCTGGAGCAACCTCCCTACTCACCCGACCTGGCTTCATGTCATTTTTTCCTCTTCCCCAAGCTCAAGGGGGTCATCACGGGGACCCGTTTTGAAGATGTGGACGACATCAAGATGGCTGTGACGACGGAGTTGTGGAGGATCCTGGAAGAATCCTTCCAGGAGTGCATGGCGGTGTGGCAGAGAAGGCTGGAAAGTGTGTTAGACTCCAGGGGGATTACTTGGAAGGGGGGAAACTTGTAGTTTGGATTTGAAATATATCTTTTGTGACACCTGTCCTGGAACTTTTCTGACACACCTCGTATGTCGTAGTTTTCTTTGATACAAGAATTGACTTCGGGATTATTGTTCTTCCTAGTCTTATCTTAAAAAACGGCCACTTCCATCAGGTGATACTGTTGCCATAAGGAGTTATATGTCGTCTACAACCATGCTTTGCCTGAAACTTTTCTGACACACCTTGTAAACAAATTCTACACATTTGACCACATTTTTAATCTGGGATGGTTAAAGGTAAAATTATTGTGTTGAACTTAACAAATACTTTGGTTTATGAGCTGTACACGTGCTAAACTAAAGCGGTGAATATAGAAAACATTACACCTCCATAACATCAGCATGTTAGCACATACGGTCCATCCTGTATGTGCTTTTACGCGCCGTGTACAACCCATATAGCGCGTAGGTGCCTGCATAATCAGATACGGTGGTTACCATTTTTGTGTCAGGCAACATATGCAAACGTACTTTATGCGCCCTATACAAATCACACAACTACAACACGAACAGCCAATCTGCAAACACGTCACTGTGTTGTCAGGCGAGGAGTTAGATAAGAGGGTCGTGCTGTCAGATTGATTCATTTCAAACAATGATGTGTCCTACAAAGGAACATGAAGTACTTCAAAACAGATTTCCTTCAAAATAAGGACGCGTATTGTACAAAAAAAAAAAAAGCCACGCCTATTCAAATACAGGAGCATACGGAGTGCAGTAGCACAAAGCTGTATCTATTCAGTTGTGGCACCATGCAGCTACAGCATGCCCATTCACCATGGAGGCAGGTGAATCCTCCATGGCCTGTTATCAGAACACAGCAGCTATTCACATTGTAATTAAACTTGAGCCTCCTCTCAGACTGCCTCCCTCCTCACCGCCATCCTTCATGCTTTATTTGTGCTCCTGTCTATTTTTCTGCATCACGCTTTCCTTACTTGATCCTGTCTCAATTATAGAAATCATCTCTTTGCTCCTCGGTCTCTCCTTGGAAACCATCCTTTGCTCTCTTTTTTTTTTTTCTTCTTCCCTCCTCTCCTCCATCCTCAGTATTCCATGCTGGCTCCATCACTATAATTTGGTGTCTTGGCCCATCTGTTGTTTTTGCTGGTGTTTTCATTGCTCTGCTTGTGTCTTTGTTGCTTCGCCACTAAATCTGTGATTCTATGGCAACCACTTTGATTTGTTTTTGCCTGTGATGTTCATGTTTGTGTCTGTGTATACTGTTATTTGAGCGAGCGGGAGACTGTTCAAAAAAACAAAAAATAAAAAAAAAAAAGAGGGGAAATTATGATATCTTCCCATGTGTTGTGTATGCACGTCTGTGTATGACAAGTCATTAGGCACAACACTTTTGAATATTCACACACAGCAGCTCAACATAATGCGACTGAACACAGCAAATCTTATCAAGGCCTAGAGACGCTGACTAACACGCAGAGCATGCGGCACCCATCATCCCCGCATTCAGCCTCGTAACTAGCACTCGAAAGCGTTCCTGAAAGAGCGTCTTGCATAATGACGACCAGAGTTTTTCATTAAAAAGAAATTACCCATCAGCTTAGGGCTGCGGGAGATTTCTTTCAGATTAATTTTGTTACGATTGTCAATGTAGACTTGTGCAGATGCTATTACTAAATTGAAAGGCACACTGCAGCGTACCCCGTGAAAGGCGATTCACGTCAAGCGCGGTTATTTATGTGGCGTGAGCATCCGACACAGTTCGCTTGTGTCTCCGTACTAATTGTTGGGCTTGTTTTTTTTTGATTCCTGCCAACGTCAGCTAATGGTTTGTAGCTAAAAAGCAATCTCTGTGTAAGTGTCTTTGCCTCATTCCTTTTCGTTTTTTTCCCTCTATGCATCCGAGCGCACATTCACGCCGTCCCCCTTCGCCCGGCGCCTCCTCTGCTCTCTATCTCTGTGTTTCAGGTGGTGCAGGTGTTGCGGGCGATTGATAGAGATGAGGGAGGGAATGACAGCACCGTGTATTTCAGCATCCCTCCGGAGTCCAGCGCTGCCCTCAACTTCAGCGTCAGGGACAGCGGTGGTAGGCACTCAATCTTTTCCTCTATGTGAATTCCTCTTAATTCCCTTTTTTTTTTTTTTTTCTAGCTCCCTTGGCAGGCACGCTGTTTTTTTTCCCACTTTTTTAAGGCTCTTAATCCCACATATTTTTTCCGCCTTTCTCTTTCCATCTTTGTCTTTTCTCCCATTCTCTTTTTCTCTCACCGTCCTCTCAAAAACCCTCTGCCTCTTTAACTCCCCCTTCCCTTTTTCTGTCTCTGCCTCTCTCTTCTACCATCCATCTCCCAACTCTGGTGGCCCCATTGTTTTGCTTTGTTATCCTCCTCTCTTTTGTTCGTCCCTCTTGTTTGCCTTCCCATATTCTCTACATCCATCTTCTCCTCTCCACTACCAAGTACACTTACGGTTCCCACTGAAAAGCTTTTGAAGAAATCAGAGCTGCTTCATTTGATTCACTTCAGCGGAATTGAATTTAGCTACTTAGTATTTGTTTCTAGTTTCCCCCAAAAAATACTGCTTTTTCTGTCCCGCTTCCTCGCACAAACGCACAGACAGTTTTAGTGCATGTTATACTAAAACGTATACGGACGTGAAGCATCCGTTTTGGCAAATGTTCAAAATGCATGTGCCACGCGAGCTCAAGATATCAGTAGCATGATGAAGTGTCTAAAATTAGAATTTGAATTTGAATAAAACTGTATTAATCCCTTCGGAACAAGACCTCAGGGAAATTACTACACCAAAAAAACATATACATATTTTATATATATAATGTTTTAAAAAAGGTAGTTTTATTTTTTTCGACTATTGGAATCAACTAACACAACACTGACATCAATATTAGGACAAGATAAACTAATCTAAGCTAAGATAAGATGATATAAGATGAGAAATTTGTCTTGGGTGATAATGTTACAGTACAGCTGCAAAATCACAATAAATAACTTCACATACAATAAAACAATTCTGATCACTAACTACTCAGTCATATTAAGTAGATATAACGAACATTTACACATCCAGCTCACATCAAACATTATTACCATTCATTTCATATCCTGTTTCTGGCCACCTGCTGATTGTAAATCTAACACTAACACGACTTTTAGCTTTGTTTTGGTCTCCACCAGCTTCTAAGGGAAATATCTCCTCAGCTGTCATATGTGCTTCAGTACAAGGCATCTGGACGTTTTTGGGTTTTTTTGCCCCTTGAAGATGTTTCTCCTCTGATCTAAGCGGATTCCTTGATTCTAAACGACTGGTGGGGAGTCTCAGGTATTTATCTTCCTCCCCACCAATCAGTTCGAACCGAGAAAGCCTCTCGGATGAGAAATGAAACGTCTTCTCTCAGGGTTAACGTGACCCGCATGACTGAGAATCTGCACCCTTTGTCTCTTTAGCGGCTAAATGCTTCAGTCGGCGGTTGGTTCACCTGCTAATTGCTAACTTTGATTGCCTGCTGATGTTGCTGTCAGGTAATGTGTTACCTGACAGTTGCTAATTAGTTAGCTAAAAGACCCTAATGCACTCCATAGAGCTGAGGGGAGCTGCAGAGTTGGGTGATAAATCTCACCGCTACAAGTGGCACCTTTCATATGACGCATAGTTTTTTTTTTTTCTAAATCTACCTTTTGTTAAGATATGAAGGTATTTCAAAAAGTTCTCGGCCTCACCAGAAAGATTGTTGTCGCGTTATTTTTCAATATAGTCCCTTTAAAATTCAATAAACTTGATGTTGGAGCTTTGATATCCCTTCACGGATGAAGGTCACATCTTTAGCCACCAGATACTTCTCGACAGCATCATCATCACTGAAAATGGCGACCTACAGCTAGAAGTCAGACGGTGCAGGTTGGGTGATTAAGTTTCATGGGAAAACAGTTCAAAACAACATTTTGCGACCACTGCCACCTGTGTTGTGTGGATGGGTGCTTGTCCTGGAAGAACAGCCGCCAGCTCAAAGCTTTCCTCTCCTTTTGTCTTTGATTGCTTCAAACATTTTAAGGTGGCAATGATATAAAGCTTTGTTATGCCCAAAAATGTGAGTTATGCCCCTTTCTTCCAGGTGAGGCGGAGAACTGTTTGAAGTACCGTCGTAACACTGTTTATCCATACAATATTAGACGGATCGTACCGTTTATAAATTATAAAAACAAGCATATGATGCCTGTTGGCTGTGCACACTTTTTTTTTTTTTTATCAACTGCTGATATTTTTTGCCTAATCCGATGTCTGATGTCTGATTACGGCCCTCAACAGCGTGATTTGTAATTACTGTCCTCAGCAGCTGATAATGGGAGTACCCTTTGGCTATCTTTGGTACCAAACCGGCGCTAATTGTTCCCATCGTGACAAAACCACGAGGAGTGAACCTGCACTGGCTGGATCGGGGAGGATAAACTCAATGTCATGTGGAATCAGAGGCCACTTTGATGTGTCAATCCGCGGCAGAACAAGAGAAACAAGAAACCCGTGCCCCCCTGTTCCCGACACGGACAGCTTGTCTGACAAAAGCACGCCACATCATTTGCCTTGTTAAAAAAGATGATGATTTGATCTGCGATTTGGATCACAGAAGATTTTTTCGATAGTCGCGTCTGTCACTTTTGTGTTGCCATTCATGCTGATGAAATGTTTTCCACACTGTGTCTACACGCCCTCTTATCAATGACAGATTTTTTGTAGCCTTGTGCATTCATTTTTGGGAAAAAAAAAAAAAAAATCTAAAAAGAAACGTCCCTCACAGATACCAACGGTTCTTTCTCACGAATATAAAAAGAATTAGATCAATATAGGCTATTACCTTTTTGCTTGTTGCTGCACCCTGTCCTTTCAAATTGTTGAGAGTTAGCCTCTCTTTATTGATCACAGTATCTCAAAAGAGCTCAAAGATGTGCGCACTTACGATGTTTTCCCATTTGTGGGCCAATATAAACATCTTGTAAAGCTCAGTGTTTTGGATGTGCTGCCTCGGCTCTGCACATACTGTACTGTGTCATTCCATTGTGGAGTGGCAGTGCATTACTCAAACAATATTTGGGATTGTATTTCTAAATGTGAAAGTATATCCGACTTTATTTTTAGCCAACTGGGAGTCATAAATCATAAAGAGTGGCTGCAACAGAAAGGATACAATCTGCCCTGCTTTAGACACTTTAGTAGATTCTTCCCATTACGTCAAATTAGCATCACCGTTATTCTCGTGTGGAAAAAGTGTCGTTTCAACGTTAGACAAAGTTCCCACATTATAAAAGGTGTGAAATAAAAAGAGTAAAAATAACAGAGGAGGAAGGAATCAGCAAAGTCAGATATTTTTCGCCTGCTCCGTTCCTTTGTGGTTTAAATCAGTCAGCGGCTGACTGGAATCGCAAATTTCACAAACATGAGCACAGTGAATTTTCTAAATTGTAACCTCCTGCTGCCATCCAGCACAGAAAATGGAAAATTGCACCGTGCAATTAACTGTGGAATGATTACAAGTGTCTTCCTCGCTGTCTGTCTCCCTTCAGGCCCCACAGCCAGCCTGGTGCTGCTGTCCCAGATCCAGCCTCTGTCCCGATCCTCATCCTCCACCCTGACGCTCTACGTGCCGCTCGTCCTCAGGGACGGGACGTCGGGCCTCACCAGCACCGGGACGGTCACCGTGTCCGTCTGCCCCTGCCTGAGAGGAGGCGCGAGAGCCGGGGAGAAAGAGAAGGACAAACAGGCGGAGGGCGAGTGGGACTGGGAAAGAGAGGCGGTGTGTCTCCCTCAGCAGTCCACGCTGCCTTCGCCTGGGCTCAGTACCGCCGCCCTGCTGGCTATCCTGGCTTGTGTCGCTACGCTGCTGGGTAAATGCTCTGATTCAAGTGTCTCTTAGCCAGCTCATATGGCGGCTCAGAAGTGTCACAACAAAACAAAAGCCACAACACAACCAAATTAACCACAACACAACCAAATTAGCCGCAACACAACACAACGGCTGTAACGGAAGTTGTTTTTTTTTTTACCCGGAAGTTATACTGTTAAGTGCGCAACACCACACGAAGTGGGCAGAAGCCGGAGATTGTTGGAAACAACTCGAAAGTAAGTAAAATACTGTTGGCAAATAGTGTCCATTTATCAAAAACGGGCTGTACCTATGGTGTCCACATTAACAAGTCGAACATGCAATGACTCTTTATTTATAATTCAAACTTAATTTGAGTTAAGTTATTTTACTTACTTCTCAAGTTGTTTCCAACAATCTCCGGCTTCTGCCCACTTCGTGTGGCGTTGCGCACTTCACAGTATAACTTCCGGGTTAAAAAAAAAAAAAAGAAAACATTTTCCGTTGCAGCCGTTGTGTTGTGTTGCAGCTAACTGTGTTGTGTTGTGGTTTATTTTGTAGCGTTGTGGCTTATTGTGTTGTGTTGTGGCTTTTGTTTTGTTGTGACACTTCTGGGCCACCGTAAGCTCATTCTGTAGACCATAATCACCTGGACGCACCACACTATTATTCTGCTGTTGAGGAAAAAGACACTCTGGCTGTTTGTATTTCTTTAAACCAATTACAGTCGTCGTGAGCAGGTCTAAGCAAAGGACGGAGCTCTGCTGTTCCTTTATGGGTGGAATTGATGTGGTGGAACATTTGCATGCAGGATGGTGTTTTAAGTGAATAATCCACTGAAAAGGAACCAGTAGGTTTGCCTTTCTGCACAATCAAAATCTTCTGCAAAACTCTACATTTTCAGTCTGATAGTTAGCCACTGGTACCCAGCCAGGAGGTTGTTGTTATTCTGTAGTGGACTTTGAAAACATGCAAATAGCAGAATGAGAGGAAAAAGGTGCCTGAAGTGAGAGGCCAGTGGCCCGCATCCAACATCCAGGGAGTCGACTGGTGATAAATTAAAGGAAACACCCTCGACTTGTTTGGGGTATTTTGCTGGCATGGTTTGGGTCCACTTGTCCCCTCTGAGGGAACTGAATGCTAATACAAAGTTGTTCAGAGTGATCACCTTTTTATGCCGATGAAACATTTCTATTCTGATAGTAGTGGTTTCCTCCACAATGTTAATACCCCCATCTGTAGGGGTCACTGAATGGTTTGATGAAAATGATGTGAATCATTTTATGGTCTTCAGAGTCACCAGATTTGAACACAATTGAACACCTATAAGAGATTTTGGACTGAAGTGTCGGTTGGCGCTCTCGTCATCCAAACACTGAATGAGGGAATTGTTATACAAGTAGTAATTTGCTGTAGCCCCACATGCAGTACTCCAGAGTACTGCAGGAGTGTGTGAACACAGTTTTATAGCAAGATATGCAAATGAAGGAGAGGGAGAGCCGGGAGGCAGGGGGCCGGGGTGAGGCGAGAGCAGTGATACAGCGAGCGGCGCGAGGTAGTGGCTGGTGTGCTGCAGAGGGAGAGCAGAATGAATATTTCTGGTGGTGGCAGGACTTGAGCAGAGTTAGCAGGCAGGTTGCACAGACCAGCTGGGATCCTGAGGCACAGGAAGAACAAGGTTAACTGGCAGGCAAAACACAAGGAGCAACAGGTTACTGGAACTCAGTTGGCCGTAGAATTATGACCACATGGCAGACTGATAGATCTGGGAGCAGGGTTTAAGTTCAGCAGGGGGAGCCTGGTGACTCGGCGAGGACCAGGTGCGTTGGTGGATCGGCAGCCAGGAGCCTGATGATGGATCCGCACCCAGACACAGAGGGAGATAAACTCCTCTCCTCATTTCTCAATTTCTACATTCTCATCCCCTCTCCTTGTGTATTTGTTCCTCCTAGCAGAGCGATAGGAGAAAAGCGGCAAGGAAGAGACGAGAGGAGAGAGGAGTTGAGGCAGCTTTAAACAAAATGACACAGCGACCAAAAATGCTGCGTCAAAGCGGTTTTAATGAAACATGACGCGTGGCACAACTGCACCGTCTATCCATTGTCTTCTTATAGCCTGCAGCTGCATTTTCTCATCTCTGTCAGATGAACAGACGACTTACAGAACATGTTTCCTTGTGTTTCAGTTCTCAACATGGCATAACGTGTTGAGAGTTTTCTGAATTTTTTTGCATCTTGCATCTCATTGCACAGCATTTAAAAGCAACCATATCCTCAACCATTGTTCTTACATGCCATAAAATGACTTCAAGCTTAGAATTAGTAGACATAATGCAAAATGCGTGGCCGAAGTTATGCACAATCCAAGGATGTCGGATTAGAATCTATGGATTTTTTGGTTACCACTCGCATGTGCTGTGACACAAGACTACTGTGCAGATAAAGAGTGACACATGTGATGATTGAGTGATATGCATGCACATATTGTACACGTGCAATTGTCGGTCCTGCTCCTGCAATCGTTTGTTTGAACATTCCAGCTTCGTGTCACCTCTTCTGTGTGTCACAAGACTTCCACAAAGAACATATAAACCTATGTATAGTCGCTCACAGCTCCTTCTGCACGCCTCGCCTGTCCTCCAGATGCATTTTAAGAATTGAGACGTCCTTCAAGATGGCGCCCTAAGATTGATTTCCGGTTCGCAATGGGGGGAAGGCAGAGATCTGAGGATACGAGGAGGCTCAAAATAGAGAAATGTGACGAGTCTAAACAGGGAGATCACAAGAAACGCAGCGAAGGGGGGGAAACAGAACAAGACACCACAAAAGTATGACAGGAATATCTTTTGGAGGAATGATGTGTTATTCCTGCAGCAGAGTTCCGGAGACTTAGAGAATCAACGTGAACCGAAGCTGTTCTGGTGGCACTTGATGTCGCAACACTTTGCTAAGACGCTTTGTGTTTGTTTGTTTTTTCCTTTAATTTGTCACATTTATAGTTTGTGAAGATGCATTGAGATGAAGCCTGTGAAGACGGGGATACAAAAGCGATAGTAAAACAGTGTAACACGAGTTATATTACGCCCCTTAAAAGACCCTACTTATATAACTTACATCATGATTTTATTACAGCGCTTTGTATTATGCATGCAGCAAAGTTATATCATTAAGATTTACTGCCTATAAAGGAGTTTAATGCTAATCTACAAATAAAAAGTTGAGTAAATAGTGTTTAGGGCTGTTTACCCTCCACTACATCCCTGGATGCTTAATCTGCATATGAAAATAATGAAAGCAGCAGCGTAAATATTTCTCTTAGTCACAGCTGCTCAATAGCGGGGTTTACTTTTCCTCGCAATTTTGGTCCAGTTATTTCCTCTGGCAAGGTCACTTCTAATCACAGCTAAAATAACAATTCTGAGTGATTATCTGGGCCCGCAGGTTTTTGATAGCAGCGTAATAAAATGTCACTACCACCTTCTCAGAAACTCAAATGCTCAATTGGATAATGTCTAAGTGCTCAGAAGGCTTTGGCTCGTGGCCAGCATGATTGTAATTTCTATTCAGTCTGTTGGATCGCTACTCATGCCTTGTTGATAGAGGCATTATCATTCTGGAAGAGGCCGGTTCAATCAAGAAAGAAGCGCAACATGCCGTGAAGGTGATCATGCACATTGACTTCGGCGGAGTTAAGGATTTAGCTGTCTAAGTGACAAGGATGCGAACTGTAGCAGGGGAGACACACAAAACTTTATAGTGTTGGTGGCTCCAGAATAGAGCTTAAGCGTAGTTCCAGTAAAAGCTTGTTTTCCTTCCCTATAAGACGTCCATACTAATCCCGAACTGTATAGCTGGGCCCTAAACAAAACGCCAAATGTTCTCGCAGAAGCTTCGACAATAGCGCCATCAGGATCCCATGTGGTTATTAAAAAGGGGTTTGGCGTACATAACGTGGATATGGAGCTGCTTGATAGCCACTCATGTGTTGTGGATAAAGGCATCCATAAAGAGAGAAATACATTCATGGCAGGAAGGTGATCACTCAAACTGTTATGGAAGGTTAGAGATTTCCCACTCCTTTCAGGGATCATTGGATTAGTTCCATGGAAATCAAATAATGCAACCTCCAACACTATTATGGCTGTACATGTACTTGCTGCAGCGGCTTAACCGCCTAAGACACTTCCATATCAAGACACAAGACACGCATATGCATACAAAGGTGATATGGTAATTTAATATTTGTTAATCTCCTCCCCCAAATTGTAATTGTCCAATCACAGCCTACAACTACAGCTACTGGATTTCTGGATTAATGGATTTGTGCAGATGAAAGTTGTTAAGGAGAAAATTAAAGTGTTTTTTAGTCTCGTGCAATATCATGCAAGGATTGGCATTGAAAGGGAAAACCAACATAGTTAGTTCGTTAGTCTTAGTATGGTGTTGGGCCACCACATGCTGCTGTAAAAGCTTCAAAGCTCCTTGGTTTTGATTTTCCAAAGTTTCTGGAGTTACTGGGGGGATGAGCACCATTCTTCCAAAAGATGTTCCCTCCATTTGTTGTTTTGATGATGATGATGGTGGAGAGTGATGTCTTAGCATGTCCCCTTCATGCCCGATTGATGGAGGTGCTGTGGTCCTAGAAGAGACCACTCCAATCAGGACAGAGATGCGTCACAATAGGATAAAGCTGATCACTCAGAGCAACTTTGTATTGATTTGCAGTGACCCTTACCACTAAGGGGACAAGTGGAACCAAATCATGTCAGCAAAATGCCTCCCAAGGCAGTCAACAGATCCCTGCAACAACGAGGTCAGGGGTTTTTCCTTTAATTTGTCACCCAGCGGTAGCTTCCTACAACAGTAACCTGGACTTTGTGCTGTCATTGCAATGTGTCACATTTTACAGATGAACTGATGAACTCACAATATGTCAGAAATCTATTTTTTAAAATTACAGCTGGCTAATCTTCCACCAGTATAGCTGCAAACTGTATGTGGCATGCAAAAATAGAAAGACTGACAAATGTAGCAGCAGTAATTATGAAGTTAGTCAGTTAGCTTTAGGTCCTTTTCGGTTAAGCTCAGATTGTGGTTACTTTTAAGGTGTATTTTTGTAAATAGTTTATGTGCATTGTGTTCTTTTTTAATCTTATTGGGTCTATATCGGATTCTATCCAAATGTCTCGACTTGTGAAGAGTTCTACATACAAGTATTCTCTATATTAACCATATACAAGGATAATTTACTGAGTTTTTGGAAAATTCTTGTCAATTCTTGCTTGACTTGCAGCACACCAATTCTCCATTTCTGAGTGGATTTTAGCACAGGTGTGTTTGTTGAACAGCCGTCAAAGAGCTTCCATAGCTTGGTTCTTTGCCACAGCGCAGGATCAAATGTAGGCCCCTTACTTTGGGAATATGGAGTGAGAGTCATGGAGTCATGGGAAAACAAGGCATCCATTTGCCTGGCTGGAGCTCAAAGTCAATTACAGAGTGGAGGCATGCAGCCTGCTGATATGATATACCAGCCCTCTAACCCAAGGCCTCTTCTGTATTCGTTTTGTCTCTCTGTGTTTCACCTCTTTGTCTGTATGATTTCCTCTCCCTTGCTCACGCTCTCCTCTTCCTCCTTCCCTTTATTTCCCCTGTGACTTCTGCCCCCATCCCCCCTTCTTCATCATTCTTTTTCCAATTTCTCTC
Source organism: Stegastes partitus (assembly GCF_000690725.1). Classification (NCBI taxonomy): domain Eukaryota; kingdom Metazoa; phylum Chordata; class Actinopteri; family Pomacentridae; genus Stegastes; species Stegastes partitus. The sequence goes on along the minus strand of NW_007578656.1, from coordinate 25,756 downwards.
CTACCCCTCAATATCCTTTGATTCCCGCTGCCAACCCCCGTCGGCAGCGGTGAGTGCCCTGTCGCTGTCGCTGCGCCGTCAGAAGCGTGACTCCCTGTCGCCACTGGAGGAGGACGACGTCCGCGAGAACATCATAACATATGACGACGAGGGCGGAGGCGAGGCCGACACGGCCGCTTTTGACATCGCTGCCCTCCAGAGTGCTCCGCACAGCTCCCGCTCGCGTGGTTACAGAACGCTGGACAGCAGGAATGTGTGAGTAGGCAGAAGGTTGTGTGGGACAGTTTGTTCGCATGCGGTCATACATGTGTGAAGCTTGTTGTTTAATTACATCAGACCACACAGCTGGCCTCCTGTTACACGCTACAAGGAAGACCAGAAAGGAACCAAACTTAACCCTTTTGGTGTCAAAGCTTTCATTGCTTTCCAGCACTTAACTGAGCTACTTAAGCAGCTGATCGAGCCGTAACTCCTGGGTCATAATCAATCACAGATCAAAATGCTGAGACAGAAGGCTATCAAGCTTTGCAGTCCCCGGAGACCACTTTGTTGTGCTCATTTTGTTAAAGCTCATTTATGTTCAGCTACATCAGAGAGCTGTTTGCACCCACTTTGATGTTTCTGTGAAACATTGTTATTGCCTTTGGACTAATAATTAGCTCCCGAATTCATGCAAGCCATATGGAGAGGCCATAAACAAGTACAAAGACTGCTTTTAGTTTATCGGAAATGGCTTCTCGCAATTCACGGAGGTGGACACAACTGCATGCAAAACCTTCTAAATCTAATGCAATTCAGTGCAATATTCCTGCAATAATACTACCTGTGTGAAACTTAATGTTTCATTTTTCTTTAAACTGCCTCGGAGCGGTTGATAGGGAAACCTTACGGGAACTTTGAAGCTAGTGGTTTGCGGTTCTTGCATTGAGCTCGGACTGAGCTGGAAGATTTGGAGCCTGCATTACAAAAGTTTGTAATTTATTCTTCATATTCAGGACAAAAAGTAAGGTTATCTCGCCCTCCCCACTGTGCTGCATTACGTTTTTCTTCTTTTAAAACTCTGCAGAAGTTGGCCAACGTTATGGAAGTGAAAACGAAATCTCTGAAATACCCATTTGCTTGTTTATCTTGTCCACTGGGTTATTTTTTCCCAAGGTGTACAAATACCTTAACAAAATGCCTTACAATGTAGATATGATGCTATATAAAATGACCAGACAGTGACCCGGAGGGGCAACGAGCTGAGACACGCACCAGGAATACATAATGTCCAAATGAAGACACCAAAATTATCAGACTTAGCAGAGTTTTTTTTGGTCATTTTTGTGTTGTCTTACAGTCGCTACACCCATCGTGCTCAAGAAAAAGCTCGCACCTACAGCTGGGCTCAGAATCAAGGTGTGGATCACAACTACTCAGGACCAGGAGGACCCCTTTATGGTCGTCTCTGCTACAGCAGCCACACCTTACCGGTTCTCCGCCGTGCTCCAGGTGGGACATTTGAGCCAGGCTTGGCAGAGCTGGCATACCGCTTCCCTGGAGGCCAGCCAGACCACTCCCTGGTCATCCAGAACCAGGGGGCCATAGTCGGGCCGATGGAGTCTGGGGCGGTGTACATAGCCCCCACAGACCTGAGTACGGGAAGCCGAACAGGGAGTCGTACGGGAAGCCGCGACGGGACCGCACCACAAAGTGGGGTGAGCACGTCAGATGGAGGGACGCCAAGGACCACTGACAGCCAGGAGAGAGGTGGAGGGACGGGAACTGCGAGCAACTGTACAGAGGGCAGCAACGAGGACAAAGTCAACCACACTCAAGATGTGGACTGGGTAAGCATTACAATGAGCCTGCCTTCACACCAAATACGCAGTTGGAGGAACTGCAGTTCAGCTGGTCTGATTTGAACTCAGATACACTGACCTCCATGCTGAGTGTTTAGTTTATGGAATCTCCCATTTTGCCAGGGAAAAACAAAAATGTTAAAGCTCAATCATTTCTTTTCTTGGCATCATTGGGGAAAAATTCTATTCTAACTTTTCACCATATTGCAATTCAAGTGGTGGGAGAAGAAACTAGACCTCAGCACCTCCTATTAGCTTCTTTTTTAGGTGTCTCGTGATGGGAGCCAATCACAGGTCTTTTCAACCGAAACAGGTGAGCTAGTATAAAAGGCAACAAAGTCTAGTAAAAGAGGCTCAAAACAGAGAGGAAAGAGCTGCAGATAGAGGCTGTATATTTTTAAAATCTGTGTTTTGTTTGTTACTGATTTAGCTTTTTCCTTTTCTACACACTGCAGCTTTAAATTCATTTCAAGTTTGTATGTAGTGATACTTATTGATCCAGTCTACCAAGTCTCAAAAAACAGCTGAAGGGGGGATACTAGGTTATCAAGTTCATATTATTGCTTACATAGAAACGTTGCCTGTAGCATCCAAGATAGCTACTTTGCAGGACAAACTGTAATGCTTCAGTTAATGGTGTTCTCCAATCTACGTTGTGCAAATCACGCTTACCTGCACATCTGGTGTTTAATGCATGGATGGATGGACGGTTTTGGGAAGGAGAAAAAGTGGAAGATGTTGCACTGGATCAGGAATTCAAATTGTATAAATTGCTTAATTAATGATAGATGGCTGCATCGGAGGCGCCATTAAAGTTGAATGAATGACTTAATCGTTCAATTACGAAGGCAAACAAATAAGTAAGAAAGAAATGAAGCAAATACAAAGTAATTATTAAGTTTGCGTTCAACCTTATATTCCAGATTACTGCAGCGACTGCAACAATTGAATGTTTTTAATTTGTGTATGGAGCAGAGAGATTCAGGACAATGCTGGGGGAAGATGGTGATACAGACATGTCAGCACATTTATGTATATCCTGCTACTCTATATGTTTTATTTATTAGGCCACAGCAAGGCTCTGTTGCCCCTTGCTTTATTTAATTTTCAAATATTTTATCTCTCTATCACGTCCCTCTCCATCTCCCTCTCACAGTGCAGTGTTAGCTCATTCTAGTGTTCAATTAATATCTATGCCTTCTTCCAACTCTGCTTTTCTTCCGCTCTTTTCTGCTCAATGTGTGTCTCTCCTCCATCTAAATCTTTTTTTTTTTTTTTTTATCGTCACCATCTCCTGCTTTCCCTTCATTTGGGCACTATGTCATCACACTCTCCCATCTCTCTGCTTTTACTGTGCCTGTTATTAAATTTTCCCTCCTTGGGCAAATTGTCTCATCCCATTTTGTGTTACAAACCTAACACCCAACCCCAGCCCCGAACTGAAACCGCTCGTGCTCGCCTACGTTCCCTCCAGGTGCAGTCGGAGACGTTACCCAGGGAGCATAACCTGGTCATGACCCGATCCGGCTCCATGATCGGCCAGGGTCACGGCGTGGGTGGCTGGGTGTGCGACTCGGCTACCCTCCCCTTGGCGGGACGCAGGGCCTCCCGATCCGGCTTGTCCCCGAAACGTACGAGCTCCAGCGTGGCTGAGTCTGACTCCAGCGGAGGAGGAGGAGGAGGAGGAGGTGGTGGTGGCAATGGAGGTGGAGGAGGTGGAGGTGGAAACGGAAATGGGGCCACCTCCACAGATGGACAACAACAACCTCCAAGTGGACGCAACTATGCCACAGTCCTGCAGGGGGAGGTGTCTGGACAGAGGGACTACCCCGGCACCCTGGGGAGAGGAGGACTGGAGATGGGGAGCAACTTTGTGGTGGCGAGGCCAGACAGGGAGAACGGAGGAATATCACTGGCCGGGACTCCGTCGGTCTACCCGGAAGCAGCTGGCTTTATCGGGGACTGGCGCGATCGAGTGGGTCTGGGAGGGTATGTTTTGGGCAGGAGGGATATGACCCCGCAGATTTTATCCTTCCCAGGGCAGCCTCGGGGAGCGTACGGTGGAGTGATGGGCTTCGGGGCCAACTGGGTTCCAGGAATGGAGGCGGCAAGAGGGGCACCCGGGCCTGGGGGTCCTTCTTTGGCACTGAGGGTGGGTGAGTTTCTTCGTCTGCGTCTCGCCCAGGTCACTTTCGACCCCTCGCAGCCACCGTACGACTCTGTGCAGGTGTACGGCCTGGAGGGGACAGGGTCCAGGGCCGGATCCCTGAGCTCGCTAGAGAGCGAAGGAGAGAAGGATGCAGAGAAGGAGGATTGGGGAGCAGGGCTGGAAGAGTGGGGACCCCAGTTCCAGAAATTAGCCCAACTCTTCAAAGACAGGGAGAAAGAGAGGGATGATAAGGAAAAAGTTGAGGATGGTGCCAAAAAGGAGAGTGAAACGGCAGAGGAGACCGAGAAGAAAGAGGGAGGAGATCAGGCTGGAGAAGACTGAGAGAGGATGAAAATGACACAAATAGGGGTAAAGGGGTAAGAGAGGAAGGGAGGGAATAGGAGGATGATGAAAAGGCAACTAGAGCTAGAATAATGTGAAGAGAAGTTAAAGGGGAGAAAGATGAAGAGGCAAAGTAATAAAAAGAGACAGAGAAAAATGAGCCTAGGGAGGATGGAGAATGCGAGGGCAGGGGAGGGAGTGATTGATGTAATTTAAAGCAATAAGTGTTGAAACGCTGATATGGTTGAGCACAGATACTGAGACAATGCAGAGGCTGCTTCTGCTCGGGGCAGCAACAATTTGTTAAACGCTTTGGACAAAGAAAAACAACCCAAACATCCAAGACTCGATTTAATTCAGCGCTCACGTATGGAATAAGAAACAGCAGGAAACAAGGAGGAAGACGTCTCTCGTTTCGTGTGTTGACCTGATCTCCGTGTCAGCGCGTGTGTTCGTATGTGAGCGGAATCTGCGAGGATGTGTTAGCACAAAGGCATATATGAACTCGTATGTATGAGCGTGTGTGTGTGTGTGTGTGTGTGTGTGTGCATATTTAACAGAGACTGAGCAAAAGTGTCAGGGAGAAATCACGATACCCAGAGACAATTTAAAGACGACGCGAACGCTACGTGCTGCATAAGCTGTGACATTAGTTTTTCGGGACAATGTGCAAGAACAAACATTTAACATGGAAGTTCAGAAAGTAGGATAACACACGGGGGAATAAAGAAAAGAAAAGGAAAAAAATGATATTTGAACATAAAGAGAACGGGACGGCGAGGATGTATAGAGAGAGAAACGGTCTTGGAAGTGAGACGATTGTACAGAAACTGTTTTTTATTCCATCTGCAGTGGCAGAAAAGTGAATTATTCAGCTTGCTACTCCATTCCAAATGAAAATGATGAATCATTTAAATCCTGCAAAAGATTCTCCCTCCTCTCAGCCCACAAGGAAAACAGACATTGTGAAAAATTTAAATGATTTAGGGATGTGATCCCCTACACCCACCCCACTCTCGTTCCTCTCATCCCCCCCAGCTTTTTGTAGTTGAGTGTTGGTATGTTTACAAAGACTCACACACACACACACACACACACACACACGCTCACTCAAAAGAACTGATTAACACCACAAGGCTTTGATTGTACTACAGTAAATTATAAAAGCCAAACCATCCACGAATATTCCATCTACTATATGGAGTACTGATGACTCTACCATCGATCGCTTAAATGTTTTTATGGAAGAGTTCAGCTATTTTTTATTCCCACCCGCCTCCTCTTTTTCCCCTATAGTCTCACTTGACACACCTTGAGGACAAAGTATGCATGATATTTGAAAACAACAAAGCGGCAATCAATTTCCCCACTCTGAACGCTCATAGTGCCCAAATGAAAATTTTCCACACATCTGTAATGAAATTGTAGGGGAACAACACCACAGAGACTCCCGCAGCAGGCTTTTTGTTCTTGTTAAAGGTCAGGATGCAAATGAGCTGGAGTTTTCAGCTGGAATGCACTTTTATACTGTGTGATGTTCAATAATAGATAATGAATAATGTCAAAGACTACAGTTGTTTTATAAGATGTCAATTAAACAAAAAAGATACAAATGTTTGACTGTATGTAAAAGCATTTCAAATGTAAATACCACCTGAATATTATTGCTAAAAAGAGAGTATATAAAATGAAAAATGAGTAAAAAAAAACAAACAAACAAACAAAAAAAAACTTAGATGTCCAAATGGAGCACTGTCGGGACTATCTGTATGTACTGTAGATTAGAAATGGATTAACTCAGCTGGACTTTAACAGCCTCCTGGACTGAAAAACAACACCATGTATTCAACATCTGTGTTTGGGTTTGTTGTGTGCTAGCTCTTTGTCTGAGATGGACAAGCCAAGGATTCAATTATACATGTGGCCTCTGGCGGAAGTTTGTTGTGCAAAATTTTAGTTACAGGAAGCCTGTGAGCTGGCCTGTCCTAGTGAACAACCAATTTGATGAAAATCAAATGGAGTGGGGAGAAATTCCCCTATAAGGCAAACAAAGCAAACGAAAAAAACAAAATTCCCCTTAAAATCTGAAATGTTATTCTGCAAAAGTAGAACAATTCACTAAAATTGTAATGAGTTTTGCATTGCCTGGGAGACATGAAGGTTTTCTAGATTGTTACTTCTCTTAAGAAATATAATAAACGCCACATCAAGAGGAAGTAGCTTCTTTCATCTTTCGTGCATTTCAGGCAATGCAGCTCAAATACCAAATAATATGGTAATGTCTCTGATTTGAATAATAATTTAACCTTCAAATCTCTAGAATCTTCCTGAAAAGCTCACGTGTTTGAGTCCAGAGAGGATTTTCTAATGTTTTTTTTTTTTATTTGGCCACATATCTTAACTTTGAATGTGGACGTCTTTGGTGCACCATCGCAGAAATGTCACTGTTCTGTTCTCACTGGTTCACTGTAACGTCACTCAAGAGTCGAGTCGAGCTGCCAGCTTCGTTAGTGTCCACCAGTTTGGTCCGCCATGATCTTGTCGTCTTCTACTGTCAACACTTAGTTAAGCAATCAGGAAGTCAGGCTGCTTTCACTCAATAAAAATGAAACCCACGCGCACCTCTGTACTCCTCACCTGAGCCACAGACTTGCCCACACAGTGCCGCTGTGCGAAACCGGACGGCATCAGGACCAATGTACAAATACTGCACAATAACTGGAGACGAGTGGAGGAGGCGCAGAACCTCGGGGAAGACTGAGTTAAGATCAATTTTGGCTGATTAACAATATCTCGACTCTCTACAGCTACCTAAACCTTTCTTCAGCTATGTAGCGTTGATTAAAAATTCTAAAGGCGAATGGGCTATTAGACACTCAAGGGATGATTCTGGTTTATTACAGAGTGGAGCTTATTTGAATCCTTTCTGCTATACTTTCTATCAGTAATAACAACACTATAGGCAGCAAGTAAGTCCAATGCTGAGATCTGGAAATAAATGAAATTGCTAAAAAGAAGTCTAGTGGGGCAGCAAACACACGCTTACGTTTCAAATGTGAAAGTGTAAATTCAGCTATTGTACGGAGGTAATTATAGCTTTTCAATTATTTAGTGGTTTTTAAATAATAGTTAATTAATCACATTGGAAAGCATCTCCAGTGGGGATCAGACTGGAGGTGTAGATGTGATCTTTTTGCTCCGTGGAAGTTAGGGAGCAGAACCCATGTTTCCATATGGATGGCAAAAGAATTTAAAGCAAAGTTCTGAAATGTTGCCAAAAATTAAACAAACAAGAAAAAATGAATTAACTAGTGATGCACAATATTAAAATTTCTGGCCGATAACGATATCTGACATTCCGATTTCTGATATCACCGATAACGGATATTACCGATGTCAAAATTCAATTTTTGTTGACACCAAAAAATGAGTATCAGTAAGCACTGTGAGAACGTGAAAGCTATTCAAAAGCCAATACCAAATTAGATCACATGGTTTTTTTTTTGGTAGCCCTGCGATAGACTGGTTACCTGTCCAGGGTTTTCCCTGTCTTCACCCTGAGTCAGCTGGGATAGACTTCAGCCCCCAAGTAAGGATAAAGTGGTGTATAGATAATGGATGGATGGTCTTTATTTGTTACGTAACAAAAGTAAAACATATTTAAACATATTTAACATTCAAGTCCAGGACCATTTAAGTAAAAACATTTTTGAAATAGCAACAATATCAAACGTTGAGACAACGGCGCTGATGTTAGACAATCATCGATTTTTCACATCGGCTAAATTTATTCATCAGACCAATACCGATATATCGTACAAAAAACCCCCCACTAATATCAGCCGATACCGACGTGGTCGCCGATATATCGTGCATCTCTAGAATTAACCTTGTTTCCAATGACTGCTTTGGAACAAATAAGCTAAGAAGTATACTGTCATCAGGAGGTGGCAGTATAGTGTGGCTGTAATAAACAGAGTAGAAGAAACCACCACCTCCTGTGGACACTATACTTCTTAGCTTATTTGTTCCAAAGTAGTCATTGGAACAAATAAGCTAAGAAGTATAGTGTCATGACGAGGTGGTGGTATAGGCTACGTTAATCGTGGCTGTAATAAACAGAGTAAAAGAAGCCAGAAACAAAACCAGAGAGCATTCCAATTCTCATACTAACACATTATATAGTACCCTAGAAAAAGATTTAGATTTAGTCCCAGTAAATGGTATATTAAACGTCAAAAAATACTAGAATGTTCAAGTGCATTAGGTCCCATTTTCCAGTATGCAAGCCAGCCAGCATGCTTTTCTGGCCTTTCTGACCCACAATCCTCTGTGCAGCATGAGATATATCGCATACGTCACGGTGTCTCACTCAAGCAGCAAGCCTGAGCCGTGGAGAGTGCACAAACAGCTTCTTTCACACTGCAGACTGTGACAAATCTAGAAGCAAGATGGTCAAAGCTAAAAGCACAACGTCACGGCGAAATGGTATATCCCAACTGTGTCATACGGCATACAGCAGGACGTACTGGCGTAAAGACAGTTGTAGTACGTAATGAAAGGGAAAAGAAAAACAGAACTTTGGCCATCTATGAGAGGAAAATGAGGGGGAAAATAGTCTTCAGGGGTTGTTTTCAATTTGGAAAGTTGTAATTATTCTTCCATGTCAGCTGGTATTGGCCGTGTTTTATGCTCTCCGGGGATAACACAATGAAAAACATGGAAACTGATCATTCATATGAGCTGAATGTTTACTACAACAGAACCTGTTTCAAGAAGGTTTCCATCACCTATTATGCACATTAGTTCTTTTTCAAAAAACCTTGTCAACCCACTGTAAAAAACTTTTTGTGAAATTGGGAACATCTTTTTTAAAAACTTGCCGTTTCCATAAAACTCTCTAATGTTCTCGTTCAAATGTCACTATGGGAACATGGCTACTGAAGAGGATTAAACCAATGTCTGTCTCATAGTCCAGATATGTGATTTATCCATTAGTTTGTGCTTGTTAATGGATTTTTATTAGCTAGCTAGCTGAGCGGTTGGTGTCACATCCAAACTGTTAAACTATAGATGTTCTTCTGCTCCAGTTTCAGCAGTTACTAACCAGCTTCGTGTGCCACCACCGCTGGGTTGGAGGATACATGACCCCGATTTTCCCGTAGCTTGGGGGATACCAAGACAGATTGTAATCAGATGTTAGTGTAAATGAGACAGGATTAAATCAAAAGGTGCAAATGAGGCTGTAGGGGGTGTTCCCATTTGGTTTTACATGCCTTTTGATCTTGCCCTATTTGACTTTGTTGCAGCAATGTTTCCATGTTCTCAGCAATTAGTCTGGTGCTTACAAAGAACTTCTAGAAATGACGTTCAGAACTACAAAAACAAGACCCATGTCGTAACAAACCAGGATTTTCCTCCAAAAATGGTAAACAATTTAAAATAACGTATGTGTTGAACGGTTGTTTCGCAGGTGCGTCTGAAATACCAAAGTCGAAAGCACAAATGTGTTGCTTTGCCAATCTCTGCAATGTTTTCCCCTTGCATTTATGAATAATGTGCCAACACACACACACACACACACACACACACACACACTAAAACAATCCTCCTTTTCATAACAGTATTGCCAAATCTTGGGCAACCGTTCCAAAAGCAATTAGCATGGTATACCAACAAGTGACCTTTCTTGCCATTCTAATTATATGGTTTATTCCACAGTCTTGATTGGCTCCAGGTGTTTCGTCTTTGCTGATTCAAAGCTCTGCTCTGGCTGATTGGTCAAAATCAAAGTGATAATTCTCCTGATTTGTCTTATTTCAGAGTTCTGGAGTGCTGTGCTGACTAAACCACTTGACAGAGCTGATTATCCCACCTCCTGAGCCCGCCAAATTGGTTCAATCAAAAGCGTGATTAGTTGAATCAGTTGTTTTAAATAGAATAAAAGCCCGCAGTCTCTGCAGCACTCCACAGATCTTTTTCAGTCTTTTAGCTAGCTGCGACGCACCAACAGATGAAAGTGGCCGACCGATTGCGAAGTCCTCTGTAGAGAGAACCTGCATACTGAGGATAGTGAAGCCCCACTTGAATGACAAGAGCAGCTACTTTACTATCCAGACATGCAGCGACCGTATATGTAGCTTAAAGGTGCGCGGCGAAGGTCGTGACCTCTACCCCTCATCTCGACCCTCAACAGGTCGACACCCCGTCGGTTCTGCGCCTCCTCCCCCCCTCGGGCGACTTCATTGCTCCTGCACGATGTTGATACAATTCCACAATTGCGTGCTGAACAAAGTGTATTTATTTCTGTTGTACTTTTTCTTTTTGTAAATTTGAATAAAAAAGGAACTATTTCAAAGAGATGAGTCAGACCTGCTCTGTGCTCCCTACTACAGTTTCGTGAATTTCTGGATAATCAGACTTCTGTTGCTGGCGTGTGCCTTCTGTTTGTGTGTGTGTGTGTGTCTGTGAGTGTGTCTGGGAGAGAAACAGACAATCGGAGAGAGAGAGCTATTGAGGGATTCGCCGTGCGGTGCATACAAATGCGTGTGCACCTTGTGAGCATGTGTCTTGTTGTGAGTAGGTGGGTGTGCCGTGTCAAATTGGCCCCTTGAAATTTCCGATGCGCAGACGGCGAGTGTGTATGCGTGTCTGACTGCAGGATGAAGGAACACCTTGTTTGGTCTGATCCAGCCCGATGGGGGGATGTGAGGTCAGTAATAGAGGACAGACGGAGAGTTCTGCAGAGTAATCACGCTTTCAGACGAAAGGGGAGAGTTCTCTGTTTGTTCCCCGGCAAAATAAAGACCAAAAAAAAAACAAAAAAACAGAGGACGTTTTGAACTCCAGAGCAGCGGCAAATAGAGGAGATCTGACAGCTGCCACCAAATAATACGAGGCCCCCAAGTTTTGCAGCTCTGCTGAATTCTGCAGCATTTGTCCTGCTGAATGATGGATCGGGGAGATGTGCGCCATTGCTGTGTGACTGAATAGCTGGTTAAAAAGATTTATTACAATAATCAAATATGAAGGAGGGGATTATTTCTACATGATGGTTTAGAGAATGATCGTGTTAGCTGGGTCTTCGCTTGATTACAATGATAATACCCGCCTCAAGTCAGGGAAAGAGAGGGAAGCAGAGGGAGAGGGAAGGGATAGAGAGAACCATATTAGCAGTTAATATGCAAGTCTGTTGCATTACATAAAATTGTATTTGTGATTGGGTTAGAGCTGATTCTGCAGACCGCCGAAGAAAAAAAAAAAGCCCTCGCAGTCTTAGCCAGCGTCAGTGCATTCCCATAATTATGAGATTCACAAGGCTGACTCGCCCCCTACGGAAGCAACATCCAGCATCCAGAGAGGATGTCGGGTCTGGCGGAGGCGAACCAGAGCTTTTACTCGCTTTAACCCCCGCCAAACTGATAAAACACATCAACATGTAACTGACACAACACTGTTATCGATTTACAACCCCTATATGTATCGGTCTCCCTCAAGAATCCACACCGCAATGCAGTCTGCTAGGTGAAACGCGCTGTCATGGCACTGTCAATAATTACAGCATGCATAATTGATCATAGTATAATGGCAGAGCAGGAGATAAAATGGGCTCTGTTAAAGCCGTACACCTGGGAATGACTAACTATACGCTGTAGTGGAGAGCTACACACTCACACTCACACATTCGCTGTGCTGCAGGATGGTCTCATGGGAAGCTCGGGTTAGTGTATGTGGGCATGTGTGTGTGAATCCAAGTACATGGAGATTCTTCATTCTGTTTGAACCTTCCTGACACACAGAATCCCTCCGGCTATTCAGCACACTGCGAGTGCTTGTGTATGCGTGTTTCTTTCTGTGCGAGTTCTGCTCTTGAGCACTTGTACATCTTTGCATTTCAAGTACGTATGGGCTTTAAGGGCTGCTTCTAAACACAGGGAAAGTGTACGGGAATGCGGCGCATCTCCACGGCAAAAGGCAAAGCGCAACTTCTTGGACGTTGCACCGCCGTGCCCCGCAGTTAAATGTCAAACAACCGCCTAAGTAGCTTTTAACTCCACCTGTCCCTGTTGGTTTTTCGCACCGGGCCCCGCGCTTCTTTTCTGTTTCTCGCCGCTCTCTCGCTCATGCGTTCTGCTCTCCGAGTTCACTGGCTCATTTGAAGTGGAAAATTAAATCTTCATTAACAATCTTAATTAGAGTTCGATCTCCCCATAGCGAGCCGACAGGGAATCTATAGTGTAACAGGGGGGGGGAGAGACTTGGAGCAGGAGTTGGTTTCGGTAAGGTAGGGGTAGGGTGGTTGGAGGGGTGGGAGGATTAGAGGAGGGGTAATTAGTGAATGGGAACTTCAGGGTAAATTACACAAGAGGTATTTACACTTTTGGAAGCAGGAGGGGATGGATGGAAGGAGTGGATAATTAAAGTGGCCCTGCCGGTTGAAGGCGGACAGTGGAGCACCACATGTGTGAGATGTGTGAGCGGTTCTGCATTGTTGGCAAACTGGGGTTCAGCCGGGTGAGGGGGAGACGGAGGGCATTAGTCAGAAATCACCACTGGAATTGCTTCTTGTCTTGTTTTTGGTGACATGGTGTTACTTGAGGCGACATAATCCCTTATCATGCCTCCATAAGCATAGAGCATTTGCCTAATACCAGACAGTAATCATTCAAAGACACTGCTAAGCATGCAGCCCAACGCTCCCTCTCTCTCTCTCTTATTCACATTTACATACCACGGCACGCTGTTTAACTACTGTGTGCAGGGCATCGTTTGGTAAATAGAACTATTGTGTTCCCGCACAATTAAAATATGCATTATGTCTCTAAAAATGAAAGCAGGGCTCTTCTCGCAGAGCTTCTTTTTAATTTCTTCAGTGAATGATGTCTCTTTTTTTTTTTTTTTCTCCTCCACTGTGCTTCTATTGTAGTTAGTCATCCTATCCGAAACCATCAAAATCCCTCTGCAGCTCTCTTTTGTGGAAGAAATGAGCTGAGGAGAAGAGATTTTGTGCCTGAGGGAAACCAGGCGAGTTGAACCGGCCCAGGATTTTATCCTACGACAAGAAACCCGCGAAAAAAGCAGCACAGCAACCTGGCCTGTGACTGTATATATCCCTGCGGAATAGATTATTTGTTTAGCTGCTCAGCTGCTTCTTTATTTGCAGAGGACACAGAGATACGCATGGCCGCGGAATATTTCTAAATGGTGAGGGCAGGAGATAGTGTCTGGACCTTCGTTTTATTTATCTGCTCTGCGTAGTTTCCTGGGAGCTGGGCCGCTTGACTGCTCCGAGCAGGGTGATGATATCTGCAGTAATGTTGCCGTGGCGGCTGAAGACTCAGGAGAGGTGTCTGTGGATGTGTGTGTGTGTGTGTGTGTGTGTGTGTGTGCTGGGAGGTGACAGACTCTATTTACACAGCTGATCATTAGAGACAAAAAAGAAATGGAGAACATGATAACCAATTACAGACACACAAACAGGGAGACGAAAAGAGAAAGAGAGAGAGAGAGAGAGAGAGAGAGGGGGGGAGTCAAATGCGTTCATTAGCCCTTTGTGTCAGATTGGTTAATTGTTCAATGAAGTGAGCGGAATAATAAGTTGAACGGGGATGTTGCGCCTTTGGTGAAATGTTCATGGGGATTTATTCTCATCAGCTGTGCCTCTTATTGTCCTACATAGATCACGGAGAAATGCTAACACAGCTGAAGGCTGCAGAAACAGCAGAACCGGTGTTTCGTCAACTGCCCACTCACTAAATACCAACAGGCACTCAAACAGTGTGCGAAGCCATTAACAAGTCCCCTGTCATCTGAGAGGGTTTTTTTTTTTTTTTTCCAGGCAGCTCTAGACCTCGGCCAAATAAACATATCTGTCCATCTAGGTGCAAACAGTATTAGTTCGAGGGGGGGAAGTCAACAAAAAGGCAGCTGCACGTTGAATTGGTCTATTTCAGTACAGTCACAGTTATGGGGGATATTTTGCTTTTTTTTTTTATGTCCAACTTAATATTTTATTTCTTCATTATTGTCTGTGTTTTCTGTTTATTCTTGCTCATGATTCATTCTTGCTTTTATCTTGACTCATTTATGCTCAGAGGCTTTAATAATGTAGGCCAGGAAATAAGGCCGCCTGGAGTCACGTCCTCTCTGCTGGCGATGTAATACGCCATCTACTACTTCACTTGTGTTACTGTTAATTCTCTATTACTGGAGTTTCTTCCAGGACCTGTACTTATTTTTGTTTTCTGCTGACTTGTTGGTTTTCCTTTTGCTTCTTGCAGGTCTCTGTATCGATGCCTCCCTGCATACGACCGCCTGTCGTGTTGCGCTCCCTATCAGTCGCCTTATCATACACAGTACACACGCTCAATGATTTGAATATTTACAGCCAACAAAGTTTTCGATCCAGGCACCACTTAACATATCTAATAGGATGTGGTAAAATAAATCCAGCTTGCGAAGAAAAAACTAGTACTCCGAAAGTTTTAATCACATGCTTCAGTAGTCCTTAAGATCCATTTTCTTTTAATTTTCCCTTCAAGCAGCTTTACAGTTGTTGAAATCATTTTTATTCCAATCTGACTTATGCTTCAGTTGTTTACTCCGTGTCTGGCCTCTATGGCTGCTATGCCTGCAGCAATTATCAGATGGAAATACTTCAGATGTGTTGGGACTCATTTGATACCAGTTCTTCTGAAATTCAGCCCGACACGTGTGTTATCTTTGGAAACTTTTGTGATCTCCGACCAAATTAAAATTCACAGTAATTGCTTATAGCATTAGTTTGTGTAAACTGTCGCGGGGGTTGAGTAGGAGTTGAGCAGACCTACACAAACACTGCATTATTTATGAATAAAGTTCAAATCGATTAAAATACGAGAAACATTACATCATCGGGGAAATAGCTCAACACAAATAAAACCAGGCATGTTCTAGATATTATAAGTATGTTTTCATTGAGTCCAGTCCAAACCTCTTTGTGTCCAGTCCACAACATGAAAACCACCTGTGTAATATTTTTTGGGTCCCTCTAGTGCTGCCGAAACAGCTTTGACCTGTCGGAGCATGGAAAACAGGACTACTGGGGTGTTGGTAGCGAATCCTTTGGGTCCCGTCGGGCCTCTGTGGATCAGACTTGTTCCAGCGCATCCAATAAATGCTTGATCAGATTGGGATCTGGGGAGTTTAGAGGCCGAGTCAGTGCTTTGGGCAGTTTTTTGTTTTGCGGCCAGGCACGTTGTCCTGCTGGAAAAGGCCACCGCCGTCTGGGAGTGCTGTTGCTGTGGAGGAGGGTGTGTTCGCTCTGCAACAATGGTGAGGCGGGTGGTATGTGTCAAAGTAACATCCCCGTAAATGTCAAGTTTCCCAGGAGAATATTGTGTTGTGATGAGATGATCAATGTTGATTATGTCACCTGTCAGTGGTTATATTGTTGTGGCTGATTGGATTAGAAGTGTACTCTGGGGTGTGCCAGTACACTGCAACATCACTGTTTGGTTCGAGGCTTTTCAGGCGGGTATTACTGGAAGTTACCTCTGTGTGATACCTACGTACGAGGGGACTTCAAAAAGTTCTTGGCCTCACCTGGAAACAACCGGTGGAGGTCCTATTTTAGGGTGTATCTGTGTACTATAAAGACGTACTTGAGTTACCACAAAAACTCAAATGTTTGTTGTCATTTCTTTGCAGGTGGCGCCCTTTGAAAATCAGTAAGTGAAGCTAAAAAATGAACAAGAAAGAAGCCAGAACTGGACACTGATGTCTATGGATTCTTCTATGTGTTGGACAGTCACACGTCTATCGTCATGACCAGGCAGCGAATAGCCTCCACTTGATTTTTGGCGTCCTGACTGTGGGTCATCTTCGGTGTTCTCCCCAAACCACTTGAAATCAGCAGCCGACTTCTTTACGATTGAATCGCAAGAGGGGTCCTCATCAAGTGTGTTGATCATGTCAGACACTTGGGGACAGCTTTTTTCTTGTCCATTTTTTGGTTTCCGTCTCACCTACTGATTTTCAAAGGCCAGCACCATAAGGCTTTATGGTAATAGTTATGCCCCAAAATGAGAGTCATGCCCCTTGTTTCCAGGTGAGGTGGGGAACTTTTTGAAGTACCCTCTTGTGCTCTTTCAGACCTGCAAAGCATCCTACTGATTCAAAAACTTCATGACTCTTACGATGAAGGAACAACTAGGATCCACTTGGTAAATGTAGGACACTTTGTTGGAGCATCCACAGTCTCGCTGAAACTAAAAACACAGCATGTCCAACCACACTGACACAAACAGGCCCAGCCAGCTACATACAGGACATTGGTTTGTGTCTGCTGCCACCTGCTGGAATGTTAAACACTACAAATGCTGTTAGTTCTCCCTCTGCTAATATTCATTCCAGGGCTGTCTGGAGTTTATCCCAGCATGCACAGAGGGAACACCCTTCACAGATCATCTGCTCATTACAGGGCTAACTCGCTTGCACAGACCATCATTCATATTCACACTTTTGGTCAATTAAAATTCTCCAGCCGGCCTGACCTGCACGTCTTTGGATTTTGAGAAAATAATAAATCTCGTTGAAATCTCACAGTGCAAAAGCTTAGAGAAGGAATCAAACCTTCTTGTTGGGAGATTAGCACAGCAGGTGGCTCAGGCACCGGAACGCCTCGTCTATCTGATGTACAGTCGCTGCATTCAATTTGGCTGAATGGCTTGTTAAAATGATTTACTGCATTAATCAAATCAGACGCGAGGGGAAGGGATTCTATCTGCAAGATCATTTAGAGAAATGTTGTGATGTTGGGATTTTTTGCTTGATACCAAAAATTAAATGTATTTGTGCTTGTGTTCGCTGCACATCTCTGGCATTAGTGTCTATATAATGACAACTTACAGCACAGTGGTTTTATAGCGGGAGATAAAAGTTCTCAAAATGTATGTAAAGTCGCTGAAGAAAACCTGAAATTAGGATGAATGTGATGAAAGAGGAAAAGCTATAATCCTGCTGTGGCTGCTGTTTGATGGCTGTATGACAGACCTGATAACATTATGCAGCTTTTATTGGCTTTCTGAAACATCTCTAATGAGCAACCTGCCTGCATAAAAAGATGAACAAAGCATAATTTGGACTCTTTACTTTGTAACAGAGGGGATTTAATACTTTAACGCAATGGTTCTCAAACTGGGGGTCGGGACCCCCATGGGGATCCCAAGATAATTTCAAGGGGTCACCAGATCATTGTCAAGAAAAAAAAAAAAAAAAAGGCTACATTTATCAAATAAATTTGTTTTCGGGCTGTCAAAATTAAAAGTGTATACTTCTTTCCGCTCCTTTTTTGAACTTGTTAATATTATGATTTGATCGTGCGAAATTACTAGTATTCTTTGCTCTTTTTAAAATTATTTTCTTTTGTTTTTATATTCTTTTTCCCTTTCATTTGTTCAAAAAAAATTCATTTCATTCATTCATTCAAAAGAAAATGAACGTGTTAATGTAAAGAGATTAATGTGTGAAGTTAACAAATTAATTTTTAACACATTAATGCGTGAAAAACAAAGTTATTACTCATGAGATCTTAAAAATTCCAACTGGGGGGTTACGAATACAAACTTATGTTATCTTGGGGGTCGTGGCTCAAAAAGTTTGAGAAACCACTGATTTAAAGGACCTGTGTGTAGCATGTAGAAATGGAATCTAATATTCATAATTGTCTTTTTATTAGTGTATAATCACCTTAAAATAAGAATCTTTGTGTCTTTGTTGCATTAGAATGAACTCTCTGTCTACAGAGGAAGCAGGTCCTCCTCCACGGAGTCGGCCATTTTGCCCCGCCATGTTTTTGTAGTCGACCAAAACAGAAAAAACAAACTGCTTTTTTCTATTTTTTGGCACGTTTTGCAGCTATCACAGCTTCTCCTATGTAGTTGGAATGGGTGATGAGGTGAAGGGTCTTCAGGTGGTTGCAGTTTCCAATTTTACCCCTAGATGGCACTGAATTCTACACACTAGCCCTTTAAGATCACTGCTCCTGTAAAGTGATTTCCTCTTGAAACAGCTGACAAAATATCTATTTGTGTGTCTGATAACACAGACATAACTACTGATAATAGCAATCTGTAGAATTATCATAGAACATACTCACTGCTTGCATTTAATATGCAACCATTATTTGCATTCATCTCCTTTGATTGCCCCCTTTTTTGTTGTCGTTGGCTTTTCCTCGCTTATTGTTGTCGGGATCCCACAGGTCCTGATGCTGCGTGTGATAATTACAATAATAACTGCAAAATCCTTTGATTGTTTCCCTCATTTTACTGTAACTTAAAGTGGGAAAACATATTGCACTGACAACCCTTCCTTCTGTCACAAACTGCTGCACAAATCTGATTAAACTATAGAATTTAAAGTTATTACACCAAATATGATATATGATATACTATAGCGTGGGCATACTGTTTGAAAAGTCACCAATTAAAGATACAGTATACGTACATTTATTGTACTGAACTATGTTTTTGCATGAGGACCACCCATCCCACACACACACACACACAGAAATATTGCATCCCTTTCTGTTTCAGACTTCTATAGCAGCTTCACAAACATGTCGAGAATTAATTCACATTAAATTAGTGATATTGGTTTCATGAGCAGTTGAAGAGGGACTGTGGCATGAATAAAACATCCAGGTGTACGTGTGCTACAGTTCAATCAGCAGCGAAACCGTGTTCACATGTAACCGCTGCATCAAAAATCTGCAGTTGGTGCATTTCTCCCTCATAACCCAGTTAAAGTTCTGATGTATCTCAACTTGGAAAAGCGCAAGAAAGCATGTAGAACTCGGTGGTCATTGGTGTCCAGCTTTACTCTTTGTGTTAAAAGTGCTGTCAGGCCATTATGAAAGGAGCTTTATTCCCTGACTTCTGTTGGTTTTTATATCTCGCACCTATAAAGCTTCTTTTTTTCGGAATAGTTTCGAAGAGCAGAAAACTCTAATATTCTAACTCGCCGCTGTGGAGCCTGGTGTAATTTTACAATGTCGGAGCAGAATCATAGGTGTGTTCACGCTTCGGCAAGTAGCGGAGCGGTGGGTGGGAAAAGAGGTGCAGACTCTACAGGAACGGTGTAGAGTTACAGCGAAGGTATTTTAGGACACGAAGTTATTAGTTTCAAATGTCTTTTAATACACAGAGATGAGTTTTGAGGATAGATAAACTTTTAGCAGCACACTGATGAAAAAAGAGCTTGACCTGTTATAACCTTGAACTCTATTTTCTAACACAGTGACTCAGAAAAGCATCATTAATAACCAGATCCCTTTCAACTGCCAAACTGCTTCTACTTCTAGAGGTCGCAGGCTGTGTGTAGTCGATGTACTCTGCTTATAGAAACAGTCTCAATTTTATGCCATACACTGAATCTCCACCCTCCTCCTCCTCCTCCACCACCACCACCTCACCCGCTGGCTTTTCTGCACGCCATGGGATCTTGTTTTCTCTTGACTTCTCGCCTCGAAATCCTCTCAGTCAGTGACCATTCTCTTTCATCCCGTGTCCATCAAACTGCTCCACTCCAAACCTCTGCCCGCCTACTACTAGTTTTTTTTTTTTTCTTTCTTTACCCCCTGGCTTCAGCTGTCATCTGAAAAATCAAATTCAATATCTGGTGCCAAATAACGTAAACTGGGTCATGCTGAGAGGCTGCTGTGTGAGGTTTGCTTGAGAATTTTTACAACATGATACAGCTTTTCACTCTGTTGCCACGCTCGCTGCGAGAAGATGCCATCAAAAAAAAATTGAACATCGAAACAAATTCGATCATTTGGCGCCTTAAACGAAAACAACATTTTGACTCCAAGCATGTATCTGTGAGAGGGCATTTAATGTATTGAGGTAATGAAGTGTCTCCCTGGCATCTTTTCTCTAATTATACTTACTGTTTGTATTCTATTCACTTTTTTTTTTTCCCTCCAACTGCAAGCCACAATAATTGCATTTTCTATCTTCCCTATTATTACACTCAATTCCACATTGAGTAGCGACTACAAGAGGTCAAGATAAAGCCCTCAGAGAGTCTTCATCACAAAAAGGCTGAGATTAAGACTGAACGACAATACCGCATTCGGTCTCAAGATAACAATTTAATACACTTTGCAGACTTACAGACTCAGTCGGTTTTATAACCCAGCTGTCTCAAATTCTTTTCCTCTGATCGGCGTCTTCAGTCCCCTGCTGATGCAGCGGCGGAAAATATAGACCACAGCTGCTTTTTTGATAGCTGCTGTGAAGGATGGGCGAGCATAGCTGTCAATAAAATTAAGGACAGGCAAGGAGGAAATCCTGAATGGCCACTGGGATAGCTTAAAAGAAGAAATGGCACAGATGAATCAAAATGAAGCTATCGGTCTATAATTAGGGCCACAATAAATCTCCCGAAAGTGGATACTTAAACGTGTTTCCTGCAAAAGTGGTGAAAAGGGAACACTAAAGGATCCTTGGATGAATTCCAGGCAGTCCTCTGGAATTAAAGCGTTTCATTTTAATCCCCTAATTATCACATATTTACTTATCAGGTTTTATAATTCTAATCACTATCTGACCATTTATAAACTGTGCAAGATAGTGGCACTTAAACAATATAATACGTCTCGGATGTGTGGCGTTGTCTGCAGGTGTTCACACTGCAGCAGCTGCTACTTTCTCACTTGTAGGACATTTGTGGCTCACAAAAGATGATTTAAATATGATCTAGTAACGCCATCGTGTCAAAATCTCCGATTGGTCGACAAGTTTTGGGAGAACTAATGGCTAATTTCCTTTGGAAGTTCATCTGAGGACAAAATATTTCAACTTAATGAGGCGCAATGCTGAAATTTACTGCAGTTGTTAAAACTTGTTGACTACTTTCTTGCCTACAGCCTGTTTACGACCCACAAAGTATGATTCCTGGTAACTTTGGTGGAACCATAAGCTCGAAGAGTTCTTGATAAAGAGTCTGGTTTCTAACAACATTTTGGAGAAAAAATATGGTGGATAATTCTTTTGACTTTGATTTGAAATTCTTATTTTTTCACGATCGTTAGTTCTAATCTCTCTAATCCTTTGACAAAATCTCTCCTTCACGAATACACCGATCCATCAAAGGGGATTTTAGTCACTAATGACTGGTTCTTGTCAGGTGGCTTTTCCACTGCAGGAACTCTGTGGAGCTACGAGGTGGTGCAGATATTGACAGGAAGAGCCCTTTAATTAGCCCTTTAAGCCTTTTTGTTTCCATTGCGCTGCAGGATCTGAGTGCTTCGGCCATGACATTAGCTCCAAATGCACCAAAGCACTGACAAATCGCGGCTACTGGAAGTAATTACAGTTCTTTGAGGACTTAGAAAATGGAACAATAGAGGATTGTTATGTTGGCCCTTATGGTGAAATTTAAGCTGAAGATGTTTGAGAGAGGAACACTGCTTGATGAGGACATCAAGAGGGCAAGAAATACGGCGCTTTTTGTCATCTCCCAACACAACCAATTAGCGTCAAGATACTTTGAGCCACTATGAAGTACCCACCATGGCTTTGGTACCTCTTCCTCACCTCAAACTGGGCCAGAAAGGAACATACGTAGAGATTTGGGTAGAAACCCGCCTGTCATTTCGTTGCTTCCGAACTTCTTGAGTCCTCCTTTTACCATCATCCCCAGGTGATATTTTCCATTGCATGTAAGATATTCATGGTCCGTGGAGGTTGACCCTTCATACATTGTGATGGCCCTGTGACCTTTCACCTCATAATGCCATCAGACCAAAGTATCTCAAAAACCATCCGTTGTTTTTGCACCAATTTCTATGTTCCCCAGAGGATAAGCTGCTCTCTGAAGTTCCTTCTAGCTTCGCCATCAGGTCCTAATTTGTTCTTGTACACAGAACAGTTAATACAAAGGAGAAATTTCCGACACAAATATGCCGAACACATTCATGCCTCCCAGAGGATTTAAAGCTTCTGTTTTAAAATCTCCACCAGGCATTTTTTTGCCTGAAGGTATGGGTCAGAAAACCAATACCTTTAGGCAAAAATGCCCCCTATTAGAGAAGTTAATGTACTAATGTACCTTAACGGATAAAATAGGATTATTAAAACAGTTGCAGATCAAATTTATGCTTCCATGCTGAGGAATGAATCACTATAATTTTACTAACCTCATGCCTGGTCCTTTAGCACCACCCACAAGCCCATTTTTTGCTTTTTATTTTCATTTCATGCTCCACAGAGGGTAAATGCTTTCTTTCTCTACGCGTACGAATACTCCCAGAGGTATAAAGCCCCTTTTTTTGTGCATTACAGGGTCTAAAAATAGCAAGTATTCAAGTCTTTAGTGGTTCTATCCAGTACAATGGCATTGGAGCATGCAATGAATATGTTGGCCTGTAGACATTTAGATCCACGTGTGCTTTTTTTCTTTTCTTTATCCTCTGAGTTTACAGGTTTAGCATGAGGCTAATGTAACCTACATTTAAGGACACTGATGTGAATGGTTTGATTTGGCATCCATCCATCCATCCATCCATCCATCCATCCATCCATCCATCCATCCACGCTTATTATCAATTAATACACCATCCCTGTCTAATTATGACTAGAATTAAGTCAGGGATTAGTTACATACACACACCAAATAACACATATGGATGCACGCTCATGCACAATACAGCGAGAATTAATTAGTTTATTTTTACACTTTCATATTAGTTTCAAGGATACAGCTAATTATCCTGCATCACCTCATAAAAATCTTTTTTTGGAAACACGCTGAAAGAAGGTGCAGAATTAATCGCACCATAAGCGGCGAGTCCTTGAGAAAGGTAATCTTTGAATAACTCTGAAAACAGAGGTGATGGAAAATGGAGATAGATTTAGCTGCTTCTTGTCATTGTAAAGACACATCAATGAATCATTTCTCCTCACTTTTCGTTTTCCTTTTCCTCTCTTTCTGAAGTTAAAGACTTAAAATCAAAGGGAAAGGACATTTGTCATTTGTACAAAGCCTAAGAGAACAATTCCTCCTCTGTTTGTTTTGTCGCTCGCCGGATATTGAAAAGTAATTTCACTCAGAGCCTGTGAATGAGGAGAGGCTTCTCCGTGAACTCGTGCTTCTACTGCAAGAGATCAAAAGATGCCGATGGTATGAAAAAAACTGACAAAGTATGGGTGTACCGTTCATTCTACAAATCCTGAAACAGTGCTGATGTATCATCTACCAAACTACCGATTCTTCCTCTAACATTTTTACTTTGATGCTCAGATAAGTGGCAAAAGGCTGTGCTTGAACATAAATCTTTAACTTCAGAACCATTAATCCTATATGAAGTCTAAGGCACCCTTGGGAAATATGTTGATAAAACCCCACTTTCGGTGTATGGGAGTTGGTTTCAAGAGCTTTTTTCAGCTCCAGTAAAGTAATTTTGAAGAAGACAGATGGCTCTTTGGTTTAAGATTGTGTGGTGAACCGTTCACACTTGAGCGGTTGATTTTTGAACTCATTTTTAGACTCTATTAGAGGTAAAATGACATCAAATTCTGGAGAACAGGTGTACTTGTAGTTTGACGGCTTTGTTACAGTCTCAAGCTCATGTTTCTTGACTTGCCTGACTACACATCTTGAAGAAACCCGCCATGCACTCAGCAATATGTCAGAAACAGACAAATCCAATGTTCTCAGAAAGAAACAGCACAATCTTTGATGAACACCTTCTGCCTGTGTTCCTACCTGGAGATTTACGCCAATCAGCCAAAAACTTCAAACTGTTGACATCGATCTTCTCGTTACAAAGCAATGTTCTGCAAGGAAACGTTGAGTCCTAGCATTCATAACCACACCTCAAAAACTGCTCGAGGTGTTGACCCAGCTTCCACATTCACCAGATCCTAATGTGACCAAGCATACGCCACAAGAACCCACAAGACCCAAGGGATCCGCTGTCAACACCTCAATGCCAGACATCACATGCTGCCAAGACAGCCTTGTAAAAATATTTGAGAACTCACACACTGTATAATAAGCGTTTTTATGTAACCCTCGTTAATTTAAAATCTGGAACAGTTGCTGAAGTTGTGCTTCTTGAACTGTTGATAAAGCTCATGAGGTAGTTACAATTTAAAACGACACGAGAACAGAACAGGAAAGACACTTGTGCTAAAAGTGTCCTTGTTCTCCTCAGAATACCCACCGACCTACATCAGAGTGTCTCCATCCACACTTTTAGTTAAGTTTTCAGCATTTTGCACCACTTGAGCTCTTTACAAAAGTTTGAACTAAAACCTCAGCTACAGCTAAATCTTACACACCTTGAGTCATAAAAGCATGTACAAAACAGATTCCCTCTTCACCTGTACCAGGGGTCGGCAACCTTAAACACTCAAAGAGCCATTTGGACCCACTTCCCACGGAAAAGAAAACACTGGGAGACACAAAACCCTTTTGACATCTAAAATGAAGATAACACTGCATATGTCAGTTTTTTCCTTTATGCTATGTAGTAAAAACGATTGTGTGTTGCATTTATGAAATCAATGAACTGCTACAGAGAAAATAACATTTTATTTCTGCAACAAAAACATTTTGAACTCCGAAAAAGTAAGACGCTGAGTTGAAGGTTACTTTCAAATAAAATACTCAATGTCTGTTTGAGGTCTCCTCGTATTTATGAAACAAAAAGCTAAATCACCAACCTGCAGCAAAGTAAAAATGCTGTCTGGTCGTCCTGCTGCCTGCAGCTGGGACTGCTGACCAGACTGCTGACCACCTGTGAGCGCTTTGGGGCGGGGAGGAGCTCACGGCAGCACCGCTGCTCGCTGAGGACAGTAACTGCAGGGCGATACGTGTTTTCATATCAGAGTCTCCAAAACACCAGAAAAGTCTCCAGTAACACCAGAAACAGTCGTTAGATTTAGTGAGGAAGTCACCAAGTTGGCAACACTGTGCGTACCGGCAGGTGTCGCACATCGGCATCTTTTGAGTAATAAAAAATTAAACATGTTTTATTTTAATGTTACAAGATCACCATAATCTTCAAATTTAGAATTCCTTTTTTAAAGACTAAAGAAATAAAATAAAATAAATGTATATTAAATACGCATTATTTATTTTCCAAAGCCACAAGGAGCTGCAGCAGAGCTATGAAAGAGCCACATGCGACTGTCTACGGTCTTCACTTTTCAACGACCACGATAGAAATATTTGAGTTGCTACAAAATCAGCGTAAACATTCTGTGTTTGGTCAGAACTACTTAGTTGCATGTAGTTGAATGATGGGTGATTGTGTTGTTAATATGCACTTTGATGGGAAGGCTGGGAACGGGAGGGGAATAGCTGTAGAAAAACACCTCGGCTAGAAAAATGGTAAATGTTAAATGGTCTGCACTTATATACCGCTTTTATC
>NW_007578655.1:182891-289782 GCF_000690725.1 Stegastes partitus | reverse complement strand
ATACTTTATGTACATTTCAGGTCATGCCTTCAACGATGAGGACCGCTGTGTGTGCGCCGGTTACGACAACGGCGACATTAAACTCTTCGACCTGCGGAACATGTCTCTGCGGTGGGAAACCAACATCAGAAACGGGGTGAGGTGAAAACATCCGATCATATAAGTGTTGTGGCAGCTCTGTTACAAGTGATTTTTGTTAGCTTGTTGATGTTTAATACCTGATTTCTTTAGTCGTGTAGCCAGTGCGGCACCACTGCAAGAAAATTACACCCGTTTTAAAGAAAATGTGAATTCAAAGTGACAGCATGAATCATCCAGTTCGACTCTGCATAACAAAGAATAATCCCAATGCTGAGAATCGATGTTTTTATTAGGATTAACTGTCCAGACACGGCTCAGTTCTTTTGCACCACAACCTACATTTGAAAACAAAAATATGAGTTAGTATGGAGACAGAGCTGAAAATGACTTCCTTGCACATTAAAACCACAGAGAAGGTGAACGGTCCCTTCACATGCTGCAGACAAAGCGCTGCACTCTCACTAGACACATTGTGTTTGTAGTGGAGCCATGCCGTGTGATAAACATCCATAGCGTAAGTGTCGTTTTGTTCTTGCATCATGACCAGGTATGCTGTGTGGAGTTCGACAGGAAAGACATCAACATGAACAAACTGGTGGCCACCTCGCTGGAGGGGAAATTCCACGTCTTTGACATGAGGACCCAGCACCCCACCAAGGGCTTCGCCTCTGTTTCCGAAAAGGTAATTGAGCAGGGTGGAGCGAGCCAGACGGATGTTTGGCTCCCACGTACGGGAAAAATGTCAAAAGGTTATTATCGGTATTATTATTATTCTTACGTTGGTGTAGTACAGAGGGAAATGGGGGCACACGTCGTTCTGACCGTTTTCACAGCTGGAAGTGTTTGAGGTTGTGTTTGTCTGACATTCTCTGTGGCTTGATGTCACCGGCCAAAAATGACACCGGGCCGGTGGGCAGACAGAAGTGTGGCTTTTTGTGGGAAAATGGTAGAAAAACACACTTAAGCCGGCATTAGTGCTGAGCCCTGTTGGCCAAGTGTTTGCTAGCCCTGAGCGATCGGGGGCCTCGGCTTTCTAAATATTTGTCCAGTTCTTCTGAGAGATCAACAGTTGGCACATCAGTGTCTCCAACCGTGAGTTGTTGGGTTTCATCAGGATTTTTTTGTCCAAAATACAAAAAAGACAAATCGAATGTAAATGCAGGTCTATTGTTTGTATTTATTAATATTAAAGTCATATTCACAGCATCTAGACCAGCTAGCGGACTCTGAAGGAGCCATTTGCTATTAAAAAAGTAGAATATTGTTTTTTGTTGTCATTTCCACATGACATTGTGTCTTAAAACTAAACTCAGTGGTTTAAATGAACTCAATAATGTTGTTTTCTTCTGCAAAGCTGCATACGTAATGGCTGCAATTCAGTTTGGCCAGTTTAAAGTGGAGCGCTGGGGAGGGTGGGGGCAGAGGAAAGAGGTCTCATGAGTGATTAAAATAAAAACGAGTTCACCAGTCACCTGGCTTTCACCTGATTTCAAGTCAACACCAAGGAAGAGTAGAAACTCTGAGAGACAGCAATCTGGGCAGAAAGATGACACAACAGCAAAACCACACAGTTTGACCTTCGTCGGCTGAAAGTGGCTGAAAGCTTTTCTGCACAGCTTTACAATGTGTTTTGGGAAGTGAACGATCCCTGTTCTTTATTTCAGGCTCATAAATCAACCGTCTGGCAGGTGAGACATTTGCCTCAGAACAGAGACATCTTTATGACTGCAGGGGGAGCAGGCAACCTCCATCTATGGAAATAGTAAGTAATCAGTCAAAGCTTAAGCTATATACGTGCACACCGTGGAGGCTGCTTTGTAAGAATTTAATTTCCTGCTTCGTGATGAATTTATCTTTATGTTTCTGATGTAATTTCCAGCGAGTATCCTGCTCAGAGAAGCAAAAAAGACTCTGACGACGTGGATGTCGGTGTCGCCGGCTCCGTCAACCTCTTACAGAACGTCACTCTGTCCACTCAGCCGATCGCCAGCCTGGACTGGAGCCCCGACAAGCAGGGCCTGTGTGTGTGTTCGGGCTTCGACCAGTCTGTCCGTGTCCTCATTGTCACCAAGCTCAACGTAGTGTGAAAAAGCAGACCACTTCCAAGACTCTTGGGCAGCTTAAAATGAAGTCAGACACAACTGCAGAGATGCACCAACTGTGTGTGAATGACACTGAATCGTCTCTTATTAGAGGACACCGGTTTCCTGCTGTGAGTCTGGGCAACTGTCTAGATTTTGCACAATTGTTTTCTTGCCAGACAACACTTTAACTCAAATGAACTGGGGAGTCTTGTTTGGATTTGGCCGTTTTGTCTCTGTTGATATCTCTGAAAATGTGTCGTGCCTGATTTTTATCCTGGAGTGTGGTAAACATCTCTCTGTAACACCATTATACATTTTCCATATGACTATAAAGCCTCTATTGAGATGAAGGATGGAGTCATACAGCCTTTGGCTTGGACTGATTGATGAACAAAATGAATTTCTTGATCAATTTCCATTTTTGTAGGAGGCTCTGAGTATCACCTGTCTTCTGTTGTTGCACTGCGGTGAACATTGTTGTGCTCCAGTTTCATTTGTTGTTAAAGTTGTTGCTTTTGATATGATATTTTTTTGAGAACTCTTGTTTTTTCAAATTAAACGTGGGTTTGGAGAGAAAAGGGTTGACCTCTGGCCAAAAAGATTTCTGAAATCACGTGCAAGTAAAGTCAAGAGAAGTACTTTTTTTATAAACACGCTTAAAACAAAATATGCTTCTTTTTTTTTTTTTTTGGTGTGTTGAAAGCAAACTGTTGCTCAGTCGCGGATTCAAAAAGATGAGATCAGGTTACAAACTTCATATCCAGCATTTGAACTTGAAGAAGTCCTGTAGTTCCTCGTCGTCCTCCTGTCGGTCGTGGATCCTCGCGTAGATGCTCTTCAGCAGCCTGGTCATGGACTTTGCATCCAGAATGTCGATGTATTTCTCTATGCAACCTGCAAACACAGCCACACATCAGAACATCAGGAATACTGAAAACAAACCCTCTAATATGTGCCGCTTTGTTCGAAATCTTTAATCAAATGTGAACATCTTTACATACTGAAGCTGTTCTAACCCGACTTGCCCTGCGGCTAGTGGGCTACTTGACATCATGCTGCATGTATGTACTACTATGTAATATGTCATGCCATCTGTCTGACCATCACACCAGCTGAATGTGATACATCTCTATAAATAACATGACATGGCATGTCACATGGGTCCGGCTGCATGATTTCAATACAACACATTTGTTAAATATAGTTCAGCTGAGTGCTAATAAAAACCACTGCAAACCAGCGTTTCCCACTAAATCGCACAGTGAGCGCAGTGTTTGTTTAAACGCTGTCGTTCAGGATGGGTGGAGTTTCACACATAGAGCAGCGTAAAGAATGATACCGTTGTATTTTTTACAGACGGTCATTTTTTTTCTGTGTCTAAAAATCTACTAACCTCTTCTAAGACTAACACAACTCAGTCTGTTGTATTTATAATAGTTAACAGTGCTTACTGAGGCCCATGACTTTGCCGTGTGCTACGAGGCAGGAGCCCAGCTGTGGGTGGTCGTACTGCTCCTGCGACATCAGCAGGCGAACGGTCTCTCCCGTGATGAAGGCGTCGTCGAAGCTCTGCTCGGCCACGGGCTTCAGAGGGAATCTGCAGTACACGTCCACCGCAGCCCGAGGGTCGGCAGGCTCCAGCAGCTGCACAAGCTCGATGTAGACGTCGTGGACCTAAACAGTCGGTTAATTCATTAGGCGCTGTCATCTGGATCGCATCAATAGAGAGGGGGAATTAACATCACACATCTGCTCTGGAGAAATAAACACAGCTCCTACAGGTTATCCAAATGTTAGGACATCTTTGTCTACAGTGTTCTTGAGCTGCAAAAGGATGAATATAGGAACGAATCAAGACATTCCTGAGGAAACGTCAGCTAAATGTGATCCGGCTGATCAGCTAATGACATTATACCAGTGCGTTCAGACTGCGGATAATTCAGGAGAATAAGAGCAACAGCTTTCCTGTCTGTGACACTCTCCTCTGAAAATATTGTAGAAAACTGTCAGTTTCTAATCCAGCAGAGGAGCATGTGATCATTACACTGGAATTAATCACCCAGACTGGAGTCGCACAGTCGGGTGGGTGTGAAAAACGGTGATGTAATCTTATTTTATAGCCAATGTAAGCCAGCCGCATTGCAAAACCACAGAGGAAACGCCTGAGATCTGAAGGCAGCCACTGACCCCTGGTGCCATGGCGATGACCTCCCGGTAGAGCTGTTTCGCCTGATCCTGGGTGTCCGCGGAGCGTGAGAGGGCTCGAGCCAGACCCAGCCTTGGCACATGAGACCTGCGGTTCACTGGGCTGGACACGCCGACTCGGTCTGCCTCTGAAACAACAACTACATACATACAAAGAGTGCAATCACATGCATTGGTAGCTACATACAGAACAACATACAGTATGTTGTTTTCATGCTTTGCCATAGAGGAGGTTTCACAATTACAAAACAGAAGAACCCTGCAATGTTTAATATCTCATTCTCGACCTGTTTAATGTTTACATGCTCCTGCAAAATTGATTTAAAGAACATTCCTGCACCTGAAACAGTGTGGGGTACGATGTGATGTCGACTTATATGCATATTATCTGCAACATAAAGTAAAACGTGCAGGGAGAAGAGATAACTAAGAGAAATTGGCGTTAAGATTTGTCAGGCAAAGTGTCATTCTTTTTTACTTTTTCCATTTTTCGTAACTCATTCTCATACATTCAGAGTTCATAAGCCTCATTTTGTACTCTTGATTGTTCAGTTTTCAGTTTATGATACATGCTTGGAGCTTACAAAACCCATTCGCACCTCTTCCAGACTAACTGTGGAGGCTTTCACTCGACTGTCTGTGCTTCTCAGTGCATCTGTCACGCCTTACCCTCTGCCTTCTCAACACCATCAGGACGACGCTCCTGTTTAGACTTGTTGGCGGGGAGCTGGGCTTTGGTGCTGCTGTTGGAGGGTTTAGCTGATCTATCCGGCTTGGCAGCTGCTCCAGCTCTCCCCCTACAGGATAGAAAATATAGAACAAAAGCTCCAAAATGGCCTTTCAAAATTACAAGTCTGTTTATGCTGTTCTGGCAGAATTTGTGCTCATGCAGAGAACATGGCACACGCATCGCATTTATGTCAGTGTGAAGGTTGTAGACACGATACAATTAGTAAATATACAGTCATATGTCAAGAATTTTTCAACGTGTTTTAGTGTACTTTAACTTTCATGGCCTTCTGTAATTCACACAATTCATGTTTTATGCAGCAGGCCTCGTATTTAGCAGCATACCAGAGCTATTAGAAGACATGCATCCACAGGAAATGATCCATGAATAAATGAGTAACAAAAACATCCACAAGCAACCACACAGCACATCTACCAAAGCCTAGACTCAGCGGGCTGCCAGCGTGACTCACCTGGCTGCAGGAGCTCTGGCTGGAGGCCGGGCAGCCTTGGCCCCCCTGACAGGAGCTGGAGGAGCTTTGGTTACAGCTACTCGCCCTTGGCTCGGCCCTCCTCTGCCCTGCTTGGCTCCTCTTTTTGCCACACCGGTGTCACAAGGACCCTTCGCTGCTGCTGCTGCTGCTGCTGCTGGTTGGGCGGCGGACTGCTTGGGAGCTTTCTTGTTTTCAGCCTGCAGGCGGTCCTGCCACCACTTCTGCTCTGGGGAAGCAGGAAAGAGTTCACTGTTAGAATCAAAGGCCTGCAGAGACATTTTAAGCCCACCTCGACATGATTACCTGCTAGTCGGTTGTAAATCTGAAGGAGATGAAACACCTTAAAATAAACCTACAGACACTCACTGCTCAGCTGTTCAGGTGGCTCCCCCGACTGAGTCTTGAGTTCCAGTTCAACGCTGGCCTGGAAGCTGAGGCAGGCATCTCTTATTGCTTCCTTTGACCTCTCTGAATTTGGGTTGTTGTCATACTGAGTCAGCTGGGCCAGACCCAGCAGACAGAGGGTGTGGCTGTCCCGCGGCGTGGTCACCACTGCTAGCTGGCATGTCTGTACGCAGCAGCAGAAGGTGCAGGTCTGAGCTCTGTGATGCTCTCGACTTTGTCAAACACAAACCGAGCACTCTTACCCGCTCCTGCATGTCCAGCAGCTCCTGACAAGGGGCGATGGAGGTGAGACGTATGAGAGCGGCGAGGGCCTGGCATCTCTTGGCCACCAGGGAGGGCCTCTCGGTGCCAGTCTTAGCCTGGCTCTGCTGGATCAGCCTCTGCAGCAGGGCAAAGTGAGCATCCAGCAGCACCCACTCCAGCTGCCTGCTCGCCTCGCCACGACACACACACTGACTCACACTCTGGGCAGTCAGCACCGCTACGCTGAAGCATTCCAGCACAGAGACAAGAAGACACGGGTTTTTTTTTTCTTTTTATGCAGCGCTCAAACACATAAACTGGCTCAACGTTGAGACTTTTCTTTGGATCACACATTTACTGTGGATATGAGTGAGACAGGTAATTGGAGCTGAGAAGAAGTAATAAAACCAACAAAAAAAAAAAAAGAGAGGATCTGTCAAATAAAACTCGTGGTGCGTAACATACATGTGATAAACCAGCTCGGCGCTCACGGCTTTTCCAGACAGCGTGTTTCTCTGCTGCAGCTGACCCAGAGTGAGGAGGCCTCGCAGGAAATGTGTACTGAGGCCGGACAGGGGGTCTGACGGATCCTGATCCACCCAGCTGCAGACAAAATCATAAAAACTGGCCGTGAATGCGACGATAAACCTACATACAAGCAAAGGCATCAGAAGGCTCAACCTTAGCCCACACTTTATCCACGTTAAATCAGAATTTTTGTTTTTTGTTTTTGGATTGTCCGTGTTCCAGCAGCAGAAACGGTGGTTCGTGGAAAACCCACGGCCAAAATTAGACTTTGAATTGTCTTTTTTTTTTAAATCCTAACAATGGATGACACCACAGATAAGTATGTCATTGTGCTCCAGCAGACTTTTCTCTCTATTCTCCCTTCTGCAGGCTTAAACAGAACATCCTGCTACATTACTGTTGCTGTCATGCCCTCACACTCTCTAGCTCTCTCTCGCTGAATGCATCCACCTCCACCACACACACACACACACACACACACACACACCTCTTGCTGCAGCGCTGGCTGACAAAGTGCTCCAGTCCCTGTTGTAAGAACAGAGCAGCCTCCTTCTCGGTGTCCTCAGACGCTTTCTGCTCCTGATGCAGCAGAGCCAGCCCCGTGAAGAACCTGAGGAAGGGAAGGCAGCTCGTGTTGAAGACAAAACCTGCTCTTGGGTGCAGTTTTTCATGTTAATCTAGACCCCGCTGACACTGCTGAACAGGCCTCATCCCACACAGCACTCTTTTTTTCAACCCCTATATGAAAATCTGATCTCATATAGGGCTCCTCACTCTTCAGATGAGTGAGCGTTTGAAGAGCAGGTTGAGAGGTTGGTCAAAGCTGCTCTTATGTTACATGACACACGGAGGGAAACTCGTACTGAAACCCTTCTGTGTGCTTTCTTTCCTCAGAACGTCAATACTTCAGCTGCAGTTTGTATGAAAAGGTGACGTTTAAGGTTCTAGCAGGAGATGAAATACAAGACCGTGTACTGCTTCATATTTTTTCATGCGTGGCCTTTAAGTTGATCATATCATGCTTCTTGGTGTGAGATCCTTAGGTAGAAACCTCACATTTCTTCTTCTACTACCAACAACGCTCTTCTGTGAGCCAACCTGAGAGCAGGATGTAGGGGACGCAACGCCAGGCCACTCTGAAGGTGCTGCAGGGCCTCCCTGCTCCTTCCCTGCAGCAGCAGCAGCCTTCCTGCGTGGAGGTTGTACTCCCAGCTGTCTGGACTCAGACACCAGGCATCCAGGTACTTCATGAGGGCTCGGTGGACGCTGCTCCCCTCGTCCTGCAGCGCTGCATTGCTGTCCTGCAACAAGATCGGGGGCAGGATGTTTGTCACTTATTGATGAGTAATTATTTAGTGGAGGCGCTAATTCTAAACAGCTTTAAAGATCAGTAAATACATGTCATGACAGTGTCTAACATTATATTATAAGATAAGATTAGACAAGAAAAGATCAACTTCATTGATCATGATTACATGTTACAGCGGCGAGGTGCAAATGAGTCTTTGAATAAGCAAGAAAAGAAACACAAAAGTACAATAAGGCTAAAAAAAAGAGCGATAGAATAAAAACATGGTAAACCCTTCACATGTGCAAATGGTGAATACACACAGAAACATGTACAGGTGTGACATGATGGATGGATGATGTGTGTGTAGAACTGCACATTTTTGCTCCATTTCTGTTGTTGCACTCAACAAGTTATGTAGAGAGAAAATCAGTGTTAACAGGATGGTTTTGCACTTGAAACGATTTTATATTTTCTTGATCTGGAAGAGCTACAAAGAGAAAAACATTGTGATATGTAGTTGCTGCACATAGCGAGATAAAAGTGTAAAACTTAAGAATGAACAATCGTTGACAGTTTCTTGTGTTTAACTACATCTAGCAATGGAATGCAAAAAGGTATCAGCGAGGTAACTTCCACTTAATTTGTTAAATGATAAAAAGTCACAGTGGGTTTGTTTGGACACTTAAATAAGGGATGCAGTCAGTCCATCATTAAAAACCTCTGTGGAGACTTGAATGTCTTTGTAGAGGCTTTCTAAACGGTGACTGTAATATCCTGAGACCCTGAACCGGATAAGCGGTTTAAAAACGGGGCAGGAAGGCTGTGCATGCCATCAGATCAGTCATAGGTCAAACAGCACTTCTATTGATGTGGGAGAGACAGGCAGAGATGGCAGAAGCTGCTTATCCATACTGGCGTCTCACTAATTCTCTCACCAGCATCAGACACAGATGTATGCTCAGGCAGTGAGGCAGCAGGTGCCCACAGCGTTTTACAACAGAGATGATGTCTGTGATTGTTAAGTTATGAATTAGATTATGCTGTGTGCATATGTATTTATTTATTTAATTTTTCACCTACAGTTCAATTTTTTTTTACTATTAGCAAGAGGGCAGTGCTGCCATTTTTGAGTGAGTAGGTGTCAGCTCAGGGCTGAAGAAGAGAAGGAGGCTTCATTAGTGGGTCCTGGGCAGGTGTGTTTCCTTTGTTCTTCATTGTGCTGATGACCGCAGAGATGCCACTGGTAGGTTGAGACAGTTTCAACTATATTCAAAGGATTAAATTGTAATTGTCAATTTGAGTTATGTTATGTTGGGATGTTAAATGGTTGTTGATAGATTAATTAATTAATATGGGTTTGTGTGTGTGTTTTTTTTTAAGGTTATCAACTATTGACCACTCAGCCTGATTCCTTTTTGAAAAAATGAAATAAAAGATGGAAATGAGTGAAGTTGACCAGCGTCCTCTGTGATGGTCAATGTCGAGTCGAGTTTAGGCAGACAATGAAGTTCATGACCCAATAACTCGACAGTGACGTTTGACCCAGTGGACCTTTTTTTTTTTTTCATTTCTGACGTGTCCATATCCTGATTTTTCACTTAAAATTATGTTAAATTGAACACCTTTGAAGGCTTCCAAATCCGAGCCAATGAGCTCAGCTTAAAGGCAACATGTGATGCAGTTACCTTGCCAGTTTTCCTGGAGAGCCAGATATAAAGGGTCTGAACATAGTCTGCTTTGTTCGACTGGCCCTGCTCTTTGAGCTGCTGATACTCCTTATCCAAGGCCTGCAGCTGGTTCTCCACAGTGGGTGTGCCGAGGAAACCGTGCAGTTTACACACAGCCAGGATGTCATCCTGATGCGCTGCAGATTTGGCATCGCTTACTTCACCTTTGTCCCTGTCAGCCTGGAGATGAAGGATGGAACAGGTGAGAGGTTGTACTGCTTTCAGCTTTCTATGTTTTCTTTTTACTCATATTATGATTCTCTATTAGTAAAAAAAATGTGTTTTAAAAAACTGTTCAGATGAAAGAGACCATTCACATTATATTTGCAAAGCAGGACTACTTTAATATTTCCTTAAAGCTTTTTTCACAAATTGCTTGACCTTCACGAGACATTTCAAAGTAATGTTCCAGCAGACCTGAGTTTTCTTGTATTGAAATTTCGTTGTACTTGAGCAACCACAACGTTTTTCAGTCAGAATCCTTTAAGGCCACACTTACGGGACATTTTGATTAAGAAATTTTCACATTTGAATGTGTTGAACAGTCAAAACAACTTTAATAAAATGTGTCCTTTAGTGAAAACCATTAAAAGAAGATGTTTTATTAGCCATATTTCTGCTACAGCGACTCGTCTGCACACAACCTTACAGCATGTTACTGATAGCGCTTGTCTGTCCTGCCGGTACCTTCCTCTGAAGGCCGTACATCCCCGTAGCGTGGTGCTGCTCCTCCAGAACCAGGCCCAGCAGAAAGTGCAGCCTGGCATCTCTGGAGCCGAGTCTGATAGCTGACGCATAGCAGACAGCAGCCTGCTCCAGGCTATGCAGAGGAGACTGACCGTCTTCGTATCGCAACAGGTCCCCTGAGGAAATGTGAAAAACAAACAGTGTGGTACATCATATGCACACATCAGACAACACGACCAGAGTATTTGCATTTGTGTGCGAGAGAATTTGCATCAATATAGAGCTGAGAAACTACATTTCACGTTGACTTTATTCCTCTGCTCTCAGGCACCACTGGTTTGGGTTTAGATTTAATGCATAAAAAACACAGAATAGCTCGTGTATATCGCAATAATTACTGATAACAGTTTTTACTTTATTTCTGAATTTACTGAGAATGAAGGAAGTAACTAGTAACTAGCTA
This sequence comes from Stegastes partitus, assembly GCF_000690725.1. NCBI lineage: Eukaryota > Metazoa > Chordata > Actinopteri > Pomacentridae > Stegastes > Stegastes partitus. Next base: position 278,845 of record NW_007578655.1, on the reverse strand, counting down.
CTCTCTCATGAAAACACTCACTCTGGAATGAAGTACTTACACTACCCTTTAAAATCGTGTTTGCGTTCATCCAAGCATAAAATACTTTACAGTACACTGCATTATGAAAAATAAAACAGCTTTAGCTTCCTTCTCTTTCACTTTACGAATGATCGGATGCGTCTTTTGCATGAAATATTCAGAGCGAGTAACTTCACTTGGCAAGAGTGTCCTTTATCTGTCAGACTGCACTGATGTCACCGATTTTAAATTGTAATGTTTCAGGGAATACTACAAAATCTGACAAGCAAACCCGCACAGTAAATACTGTTATATTAAAATGAATTACAGCTTAATTTTTTACCAATATAGACCAGATTATAAAAAGTTCTGTTGTCTAATGAAAACATTTTAATGTTAACATAAGCGGTAAACTGTCTCAAAACAAACAGTCTGGTCACAAAATCAAAGCAGTGAAACTGCACAACGCTTTTTATTCGTCGTCTTCCGTGCGGCTCGATGTGCAGAAAAAGCTTGTTTATATTTTAAGAAGCCTGTCTCTCTCTCTCACTCTGCTGCTGCCTCTCGGTTCAGTTCCAGTGACTCCCATTCAGTCATCGGGGATCAGTCTCGAATGTCACGTCGCCCAGTCATCAAACAATTAGCGAGGCACGAGTAGCTGAGAAAATACGAGCAGTAACTCGAGTGCCTGGCACGTCAGATAGAAGTGGAAGTTTCAGAGGCAACCACCAACCGTCTCTCCCTCGTTTTCATGTATTTTTTAAAAGTCAAAGCTGAGCTGCTGTTCCAAGGCAGGGCAAAGAAAACATCCCCCCCCGGCCAAGGATGCATTTAAATGCTCAACAGACAGGAAACTCCAGAAACTCTGTGTTAAAGTGGAGTGGATGGTAATTTGGACAGATTTGTCTGCATTTTATGAGTAACAAGTGTAAAACGCAGATATTGTGCTCTATTAATGATAATATATTTGCCCTGTGTCTGACCTGCATTCTCTTTTGGATCGACATCGTCCAAAAATGCAGCACACTGATTTTATTAAGTGTTAAAATGTTGGCGTGAGAAGGTCACCGGAGTCAGCGGGGGCGTATCAGGATTTTTAGTCGGTGGAATTGAACTCCCTCACCATTGGCTGCCACTACACTTTGATAGATGACTTTTAATTTCTGATCCTACACTACACTACAGGTGCTACATGCCTGGTTTTGGCAGGTTTTGCCTGTAGAGCTTCAGGTGCTCCTGGGCCAGAGCACACAGTTTATCCACATCGTCGTCTCCGGTGGTCATTTGTAGTCTCTTCTCCCAGCTGCGCATCTGCAGCAGATAAGACAAAAGACACCGAGCTGTAACGCTTAAACATGTAGACGTATGCAAATAGGAGCGATGACTATATGAGCAGCTGTTGTGATCCTATATGGAGCAAAGAAAAAGGATGCAGTGATGGAAAATTCATCTAAACCTACTTTTTGCAGCTTTGTATGGCCGTGACATAATCATTTACTAACTAAAGAATATCTAATGGTATCAGATTACCTTGAGATAATGAAGAATGGATTCTGTTTTATTGATTTTCACTTAATCACTAACTAAACACTATGTACCACAACATCCTGTCTTTTTATCATGTGTCAATAAAAGAAACTATACAAGTTGTGAGTATATTACATCACTAGGACGGTGATTGCAAAGTCCAGCTGCCATCACTGGAGAGAGCTTAACCCTGGATGTGGCCATAAATCTATCTAAATTAAACTTGCAATACATATGATTACAAAAACATTCACTGAAAATACAAACTACCAGTACGGAGCATTACCTCGCAAGTGTGTTTAGTCTCTATCTCCAAACACCCGGACGATTCAAAGTGCTTCTTGTACCACTCTGTCTCAGTGACATCCTGGAAGAACAGATCCCTTGGTTACCCTGAAAAGATTATTTAAACCTCCAGACATATAGATGAAGAAGTTGAAATTAATTTACCAGATTCAGGCAAAAGATTAAAGCTTCAGCTGGACTCTATTCAGTGAATTTATTTAATACAGAGCTGTGTTCACCATTTTTAGGTGTGACAACAAGTCTTTAAATGCAAAAACACAGTAACAAACCTGAGCACTGTTTCATCCGATCTCAACTCACCACACGCAAACACGAGCTACTTTTACTGTGGAAGTTAAACCAGCACTTAGTCACTGTGAAGGGAGCGCTGACTTGTAAATAAAGGATGAGCGGAGTCAAGGTCGATAGCAGCGATTGTGGCGACGCCGAGCGCTTCGCAATCTTTCATTCTGACCTTTGCATCCAGGTCCCCTGTGGGCTTGTGTGGACAGTCCAGAGAGTGTGACCCCAGCTCGGACAGTTTGATCACACTGTCACATCCTTTGTTTAAAACGAGATCAAAGACACAATACATCACACATTAGAGGTGAAAACTACTACAGTGTTGTCTTTTTCTATTGAGAAGCTTAACAGAAAATCCACCTAAATGACAAATACGTTGCAAGTTGAATCACATTACTGTCGTTTTTACAGCCTAGATTACGCTCTTAGTTTATTTAACAGCTGCCAACTGTCTAAAATAACAACTGAACAATTTGAAAGAAGTGTTGGCTGTCTAGAAGTAAACGTCTAACTAAGCAGAGGGAAATCATCTGGATATAAAGGACTGGTATAACATCCAGCCTTCACCCCATGGCTGCTAGATACATGAGGTTTTAGTTAAGTAACAATATCCCCCTCGTTACAGCAACATAATCTTTGTCTACAGCCCCATCATGTTATTTGATAGTATAGGTTGTGTAATCAGGGCTGCTGTGAGGTAAAGCACAGTGCACCTAGCATATTAACAATGCAGTTATACAACCATTTCTTAAAGGTAGAGCTACTCTAGGTGCAGAAAAAAATAATTCTTAAAGAGTCCCTGTAATGGCAATGACATCTTTTTTTTATTCATCGACTGGTGTGACATTCATGGTCTTCGAAAACCTGGCGAGCAACTACCTTTTTCCTCCCCTCTGTACCGTTCGCTTTTTGCTTTGCTTCAGGCAGAAATAATAGTGGGTCTATTACTCCACCAGCTGACCTTCAACTCAGCACATAACTACTTTGCCTCCACAGCAGCTCTGCTTTAGACAAATCTCTCTGAGAAGCTACAACTTCAAGCTTCACCTCGGTAAAAAAAGGAACACTTGACCAGGGAGGCTGACATCCTCCTGTCGAGTTCCAGTTCAGCGACCTTCCAGCCGTCTCCCAGGGGACAATCGCTAAGTGGGTCGACTTTTGATCTCCGTGCCAGCATCTCAATGTAAGGCCTTGAGAAGATGCTCTTTGGATCGCTGCAAATCAACAAGAGGACCGGCTTGATCTGCACGACATCTGCTGAGCCAGGTAGAGTGTGCATAGTCTGAGATGTTACAGCATGTAACCATTCTTTTTAAGATAAAGGGTAAAATGACTATCTTTAATTATCCTGCATGAATCAAACTGGCAAACTCCGTCCCATACTGTTGGTTTTAATTTCATTATTTTACAAATGCATCAACTGTGAAGTGCATTTCAGTAAAATACAAAAAGGTGCTGCTACTACTGCAGCCAACATTTTATCATTCATCTACACATACAAGTCTCACCTGTGCTTGATAGACACAGGCCTGTAAAACGCACTCAGGGAAACTGGACATTCGTAGTCCAGCTGCTGCTTCCCATCAGTGAAGGTCACCGGCATCGGAACAAGTTCCCGAGTCACCAACACTTTGTACGCCTGGCAGAGTTAGAGGGGCATCAGGTGTATTGCTTTCTGACGGTCAAACACGCAAAGTTCCTTGAATCACACCAGTACTACTGCTGTGGGGTTTTTCTCTGACTCATAAGGAACCTTTGGGAGGTGACTACACACAGTAATAAACACCATCAGTCCTGCACAGTCACAGCAATGAGTCTGTGTCATCTCAACTGACAGAAATCTGTGTATTTCTGTGCTATTTCTGACCATCTGATAAACAAACATATATATTATGCTTGAGTAAATGCCATCTCAGGTAACAAAAGTAGTAGTGCTATTCTCCGTTCTTATCATTGTGGTGCTGGTGATATTCCTTTGGTGCTGGTTAACACGCCAAATATTCCTCTCTGCAGGAAAAACCCTGCGATTATGCGCAGTCATCTATTCACGTCTCATCATACCTGTGAAACACTGCCATCTGCTGAGCACACTGAAATCTCCACCACAGTGTCTCCAGCGTTCAGGTCGACTGGTTGTGAGCTGCTCAGCCCGTTCACCGTGCATTTTATGTTTCTGTCTGGCACTTTGGGAAGCAGTGTGACGGATTTACAGTAAAAGGGAACAATACCTGAGGGGAAAAAAAGTACAGTGAGAGGAGCAGAAATCCAAAACATACGTGTTTGATATTTGAATTAGAGCTAAAAACAATTAATTGATTTCAAAAAGAAATTGCAATTTGAAACAATGCAATTAGCAAATCATAAAAACTGCAGTTTAGGAGCAGGTTTAAATTCTTGGTTTCATAAGTTCATGTTCATTGTGTGACAGTCATACTTTTGATGGTGTCGTATGTGGTAATGCTCCATCATGTGTTTTAAATCTATTACACAGAGAATATTGAACTGAAGCTTGTTTTAAAAGTGATTTCTCATGTCAATGCACGAGAACAATATCTGTCAGAAAAATCTCAACAAGATCCTCAAATGATTTCACTCTAATTTCAAAGCAAACTGATAAATTATTATATTTCTGCACATTTTTACATAAAAATCAATATGAAAGGACATATTTACACACATATTTACACTAACACTGATATTGTTGATTTGCAAATACATTTTTATCTATCAGTGTATTTGCCTATGTATCAAAACAATGCACAACAAGATGGCATAACTTCAAAACAACAACAGAAAGGCTGTTTGACAAGTGATAGTGAAGTCTGTACTCACTATTGTATTCATAGACTTTGGTACAAAATGCAGGTTCAAGTGGAATATCTCCCTCCAAAACCAGATCGCTGAGCTCTGCGATCTTCGCTGACAGCTTGGTGATTTCCACGCTGTATTTCTTCAAGGTGCCATCCTCGGCTGCCACCTCGATTTCTACTCTGTTCAAGCCATCCTTCAGGTGAATGGTGCTGGAACGGTCACCAAAGAGCTGAAAACACAAGGTTAAGTTGGATGTGAGAGAGGCCTGTACGAAAGAAAAAGCCTTTCAGCTTGCAGGATGGTACTCACAATGCTGTATGAGGCTCCACAGTCACTAGTAGTCAGGTCCAGAGTCACTTGGCTGACATCGCTCTCCACTGTCACTTGGTAGTCTGTGACTTGTGGTGTGAAGTCTGGATGGAGCTTCCCAGCAGAAACAGAGAGCTTCTCCAAATCACAGTTGTCCATGCTTTAAGCCTCCTCTGGTTTACTGTTGTCCAGCTACCACAGTGTGGAAAGTCTCGGCTCTAAACGCACTAAACAGCTGTCTCACATGTCAACACACCCATTTACCGCACTGACGCTCCTGGTTGCCATAGTAACGTGAACACCTCTGCTGCCTTCAGGTATTAAATTACGACTTTTAAATGCCTTTTACCGTTTTACGTTAACACAAAACAATTCCCACGTGTTATTTTTTATTTTTTTAAATTCGATTTCAATTTTGACAATGTGTTAAAAACTAGTGAGTTTGACGACTATATTAGGATGAACGTACCGCTAGCGTCACTATTAAGGAAAAACACGAAGAGATAAAGGCAGCTGTAGCCGTTAAACAACAAACAGAACGCTATTTTTGTAGATCAAGTTGTTAACAAGCTATAAAAGTAGGTTATTAGACACCGTTTTCAGTCAGAATATTCAAAACAGCCCATGCTACGTAGCTACTCCGCTCTTCCAAACGGCAGACGGCAGTAGAGCACCGAAGAAGAAGAAGAAGCGGAAGTAGTAGTAGTAGTAGAAGAAGAAGGAGCGTCGTTGTTTTATAACGTCACTTCCTCTCGGCTAAAGCGTGTCGAGTGCTAAAAGGGTAAGTCTGTCAAATATAGTCTTGTTGTATTCATTTCCAAGTCAGCAATTGTTCCATTTAAATCACTAATACGTGGCTTCACAAACAATCTGTAGCGGATTTTAAGTTCACTTCTCCGCCTTTAAACTGTTATCATGTTAGCAGCATGTGCTAGCTTTCTTGTTAGCTTGTTAGCTAGCTAGATAGCTAACATTACTGAGTCGAATGAGTTTTTTTTCCCCCCTCTGTTGTTTATTCTAATGAAATGCCTGAGTGACAAGAGAGTTACATGGTAGTGTGTGGCTGTGATTATTTTATAGGACAATGGCAGCTGAAATCAACACCGAGGACTACCCACACGAGATAGACGAGCAGCTCACAGGCTTCGACTCCTCGGCTACTGCAGTGAAAACCATGCTGGAGAAGTTGATGTCGATGCCCAGGAATGAACTGCTGCAAAAGGTACAGTGGGCGCCGGGACTGGTCGTATTTGACTGTTAAGATTTGCACTTCTTATGCTTTCCTTATATGAGTCAAAATTTCACATGTAAGACAGACACATCTCGGGCTTACTGAAAATGAGACTGGCAACATTTACACACGAGTATGTTTGGTGCATTGGTGTGGAAAACAAAGGTAAAAAGCATCAAAATGCATTTATTTGTGTAGTTTTAAATCATCCGGTTTTTAGTTTAGGAAGAGGACAACTGCACCTGGACACCAGCATTAGCACACATTTAGATAGACAATCCTCACCATGTATTCTGCACTTTCTTTTCAGCACGTTGGTCTTTGACAAAAAATCTTTACATTTAATAAACTGAGAAACATGTGGCGTTTTGTGGTAGACAGGAGTCTGTGATGTAGATAAACGTAGTATCCTGTGCACATTAGCACACCAGTTAGGCTTCTTTTTGTTGGCACAGTGTTGTGATTAGGGCAGGTATAGTACCAATACAGTTTTCTGTTCATCTGCAATTTAACTAAATACAGGATGTTTTACCAGATTATTTGAATTGCTGTATTTGGAAAGAATTAATCATTAATCAGAGTAAATTGTCATATCAGACAAACCTCTATTTTAGTCATTGAAAAATGAGATTCATGTGAGCCTCTTTTTTGTTTCAAGCAGCAAAGAATTGTGTAGCATGATGTGTTTGAGTTCATTTGCCTTACTTCACATCTCACTTCCTATAATGATGTTTCTGTAAAGGGTAAAGCATAATTTATTTAAGTAAACAATACTGATCTGGGCTGCAAGGTTCTCTCCGGGTTCTCCGGCTTCCTCCAACAGTCCAGAAACATGCTGAGGTTAACTGGTGATTCTAAATTGTCTGTAAGTGTGAATGTGAGTGTGCTTGGTTGTCTGTCTCTAAGTGTAGCCCTGTGATAGACTGGTTACCTGTCCAGGTGAACCTGCCTTCACCCTGAGTCAGCTGGGATAGACTCCAGTCCCCCATGACCCTAGTGAAGATTAAGGTGCATCGATAATGGATGGATGGGTACTGATGTATTTTATACAGTTGTTAAAATAACCTAAATCTTGTTTATTTGTTGACAGTTGGATCCTTTGGATCAAGCCAAGCTGGATCTGATGTCTGCCTACACCCTGAATTCATTATTCTGGAGTAAGTTTGTTTTTCTGGATTTTGTGTGATTGTTATGTTGATTTGAAGGAATATAAATGTACAGCTTTTAATGTGAAAAACAAGTGAATTTAGGAGACTTATGCGCTGCTTTCTCCCTGTTACAAGAGTGTCAGTTTGTTTGTGCTCATGCACCAAATACCATTTTGTTTTGATAGTCTTGCCAGCAAAGGGATGTTTGCCTTTATGGGCTTGTGTTGCTCTGTTTAGAAGTAGTCTCATCATCAGACAATAGTGGGAAGTGTGGCCGGGTTTTAGTGACTTCACACATAATTTATTAAGCAACGATTCTGTGAGGAAATGGCAGTTATTGTGAGACATAAACACACACAGTTTTATTCCCAGAGCATGTGTGCCAAAGAGCTCTGTACTGGATTTATGTTGACTTAGAATTAAACCGTGTTTGTGTTTTTTGGTATTACGTGAAGATGAATTCTTGCTTTTCTTCTTGTTTACAGTGTACTTGGTAACACAAGGAATAAATCCCAGAGAACACGGAATCAAACAGGAATTGGTTCGTACTATCTCTGACATATTCACTCTCTCTGTGTATTCATGTATATTGTCTACATCCTCTGTAACTGTTCTGTGTTCCTCAGGAGCGAATAAGGACTTACATGAACAGAGTGAAGGAGATTACTGACAAGAAGAAAGCTGCCCGTCTGGATAAGGGAGCTGCTGCTCGCTTCGTCAGAAATGCTCTTTATGATGCAGAGGACAAAGATTCTAGAAAAAAAGCTGCATCCAAGAAAGCGGCAGACACGACATCAGACTCCCCACATCCAAAGCGTCCAAAGCTGAACTGAAACACAGGAGGATGTGGACGGTTCCTTTGCAATGTGAGCCGCGTTGAGGGGTAACGAACATTGAGGCAAATATTTTTCTTGGGCTGAGGCTGTATGACTGATCATACACGGGAACAAGACAGCAAAATATACATTGCCGTTCACCTGAGCTGCTCACCACTTGGGGTCAGATCTTGGTCGTTGTTGCCCTGCAGCCATCATCAAATGTTCCTGGAGGCGCTCGAACAAGAAAACTGCCACCTGAACAAGCCATGAGCATATGTCTGGACGCTGATGCTGGCAGCTGCTCTAGATTTAACACATATCGTGCTGTAACATCCTTTTGATATTGCTTTATACAAATCTTTGTATTTTGAAAGTGATTCTATGAATCATGAGTTCATTTTTGCGTCAGTATGTTTATACTCAGATGCCATGTTTTACAGTTTAAGTGATTCTTTGTTTTAGGATTTCCTCCAGATAAAAAATACTCACCAGACATTGTGTTTTAATGCTTCTTTTTCCCTGCTAATGCAGTTTATTGTGCTGTGATAACTGAACTCACAGGTTTATGAGGTCAAGTTAGATGATGCTTTCTTCAGACTCATTTGGTGTAAAAGCTACTGAGTAAATTCTGCACCGAAGAAGATCATCAGTAGTTGACCTGCTGGTTGATTAATCGATTACTTGTCAACTAATACTAATAAATGAATTGGCATCTGTTGTGATAAACTGTTAGAGCAACATTTTAAGAGAAAAAACACCCAAGTGCTGTGAATCCAGCTTCTTAAATTGGAATTTCTTGGGTTTCTTTACTCCTCTATGACAGTGAACTGAATGTCTCTGGGTTGTGGACAAGACAAGACATTTGAAGACATCATGCTGGGATTTCGGGGACACTGATTTACATTTTTCAACATTTTCTGAAATTTTATAGACCAGCTACTGAGAACTAATCAAGAAAATAATCGTCATTATTGATTATTGAACTGTAAACTGTAAACACAATCGCATGTCGTGGCTTTAGACAAGAGACAGCGTAGAATTAATTCTCATCTGAAAGCACAGAGTTTGCATCAACAGTGATTACACAGGTTTAATCTTGTTTGATAGGTTATAAGTGAGGGGCTGCAAGGTGGGTCGGCGGTTAGCACCATCGCCTCACAGCAAGAAGGTCGTTGGTTCGCGTTCCGGTTGAGATCTTTCTGCGTGGAGTCCCCATGTTCTCCCCGTGCAGTGTGGGTTCTCTCCGGGTTCTCCGGCTTCCTCCCACAAGGTCCAGAAACATGCTGAGGTTAATTGGTGATTCTAAATTGTCCGTAGGTGTGAATGTGAGTGTGCTTGGTTGTCTGTCTCTAAGTGTAGCCCTGTGATAGACTGGTTACCTGTCCAGGTGAACCTGCCTTCACCCTGAGTCAGCTGGGATAGACTCCAGCCCCCTATGACCCTAGTGAGGATTAAGTGGTGTATAGATGATGGATGGAGGTTATAAGTGATTGATTGGACAACATGAAACATGGTTTTAGAATCTGAACAGATGACTCGTGAACAATGTGGTTTATTCAGTGCTGTGTTTGCTCTTTGCCAATCTTGAGTGAAACTTCAACCTTCATTTAGCTTCCATCATTGAAATAATCAGCATCATTGTGTGTTCATATATTTAAAAGCAGAAAATAGAGAGAGAGCTGCTGCCTTGTGAATCGTAAAACACAGAGGCTGCCTTTGTGAACGAGTCCAAATTATGTATCCGACTAAATACAAATCAAGTAGAGCATTATTTAATCCGTGGCAGCAATTTGTGGGGGTCAAACCTGTGACCTTTTGATTACAAAGTGGCCTCTGTAACCATCACAAACAGCGCTGTAGCTGCATGGCTGCACAGTATAAGCATGTGCCGTAATGAGACTTCCTCTTCTAAAAACCAATGTCACATTTGATAAAGACACCCATATAGCTTCCTTTTTGTAATTCCCCCCGGACAGCCGAGATCTTAATCTTAATGTACCCGCAAGTCACTGCATCCCTCTAATCAAGCTCAGGAAACAGCGAGGCAGTGAGTTAGATTCTTAGGAATGCATCTTTTCATTCTTTTCATCATCTTTCCTTTTCTCATCCTCCCTGCAGCAGCGTCCAAAAATGACATTTGTTTAGCCAAACCTCCCTACTCCATCTTTTTACTTTTTCCACCGAGTTGTTGTTTCTAACTCTGTTCAAAGACATGTGTCAAACTTTGCCTGATGAACAGCCCCGTCTGCATATTGGAAAAATATGGATTTTTCCACTTTTTTTTTCTTCTTTTTTCCCCCCCTTCTTCCCTCCTCTTCTGTAACGTTCGCCTTCCTATGCCCTCGTCCACACATGTGCTCAGTATAAAGGAGTTAGGTCACTGCGCGAGCAAATTTGAACAAACAAACTCTCATGTTGAAATTGTGAGCCCTAACAAGCTCCAAACCCTGGTTTGTCCCGCGGTTGTTTATTTATGCTGTTTGTGAGCAGCTTGTGGTGAGGAAGTTTATATTACATGGAGTGAAAGGCATCAGACCAAATGACCTCCTCGGGCAAGATGGAGGCAGAAGCAGCTCTCCTCGCAGACTTTTCTATCTCCCAAAAGGATGAAGTGCGCCGACAACAGACTGCATTAACCTGCTCTGAGCACCAAACGGGCTCAACACATCACCGCAAATCACATAATTTGACTATAAGTAGTTAGAAGATGGTGTAAATAAACAAAACTATAATAACAACCAACTAAAATGAAAAAAAAACCCTCAAAAATGTTTATCTAATCACAGATTTCCACTGGTGTTTTCTACAGTATCCTGAAGTATCAACATGTCTTTCCATCAGATAAAGTCAAGGAATCTGATTATCATCTATCAATAAGTTTTACTGGATCACGTGTATAAACTAAAATTGTATTTCTCTGTCTCTCCTCACAAGCATTTCAAAGGTTTCAGCCCATTTGTAGTAGAAACCAAAGTGCGGTTCTCCTCAGAAAAAGAAATTTTAAACAAATCAGGAAGAAGTAAATGTTTCTTAGGTTCTGATAGCGTTCCAGTTTAGAAATGGAAAGAATTTCGCAACACGTCACTGCAGTTAAACAAAGACAAGGAGTCAAAAAACGTGACACTCAGAGTTTCCTCTTGATCTTTGAAACGGCGCTAGAGAGAGTGATGTGAGCACGAGGTCCATTTAGTAGATGTTCTGGAGCGTTGGATCAGGTCACATGGACTTCTCCATCATGTTGGTAGATGTTGAGAGTCAAAGTTTTGCATTTTTGCACACAAGTGTTTAGTTTTATGTGACTGAGGTTCAAAAACGACAGTGTTTCATGTCATACATATGTATATTTGAATGATTATGTTAAACAAAAAACCTCTTTCTAATGTTCTGTTGGGTCCAAAATAGTTCTAACCCGCTGATGTGTGACTTCTGAGGGTGTTGTCTGACCAGATGATGTTCTCCGCAGATCCGTAGCGGGCTGCAGCAGGAGCCATGATGGAGTTTGTAGGTTGAGTTGGGCTCTTGGTTGTGTTCCTCGAGTCATTCCTGAGCAGTTTTTGCAGCGTGACGGTGCACGTTGTCCTGCTGTTTGAGCCACAGGCAGGAGCACGACGACGTTTAGGTGGATGGTACACGTCAAAGTAACATCCACATGAACGGCAGAACCCACAGTTTCCCAGCAGGACTTTGTATTGGAACAAGATCATCAACTTTATTCACTAATATTGTGGCTGATTAGTGTTTATGACAGAAAGTAAGGAAAAAGTGTGCACATCCAACCTCAAATGGGTACAGGGTAAGACAAAGCACTGAAATAACATGACAGGGTTTAAAAACAGTAAAGTTTTTGTCTAATAGAGATCTTAAAAGTCAAAATGTTGAGACAAGTTTCACATCTTAACCTGAAGAAAGTGATGCCAAAGCACTTTCCTGCTCTTGTTACTCATATAGAAACAAATAGTTTCTTGGGGAAAACAATTTCTCACGAAGTTCATCAGATATATATTAAAGATTGGGGGAAAAAAACAAACTTCACAGCAGTAATCCAGTGTTTAAATGTGACTCCTCAAACAAAAGGAGCATCAGTAGCTGGACGTTTTCACCAAAAATAACAGCACACGAAGCCACTAAAGCACCTTACTCCACTTACTGTCTCCTTCCTTCTGCTCCACCAGATTTACAAACCTGAAGTGCATCACCTCCACAGACCTGAAAGCATCGCATTTCAGTCTAAGTCGTACGGAAAGATGAAGCCCACCGGGACGAGTTTTCCTTGGAAAAGCTGGGCGAAAGTGAACGAACGAACGCGAGCGAAGGACGGACATTGCGGCTTTATTCTGTCCGACACACCAGGAATTCCATACAGTCATTTGTGCCACTCTCTATCCGCCTCGGCCTCGCTGACAGAGCCACTGATTAATCATGATAACAATGTTTTGGTTTTGGTTAGCCCTCACCTCCCGGCGCCCAGACAAATTACTTTTTTTAAGAGTCAGCAGGTGATGCAGGAGTTCAGACCACCAGTGTGACCAACGGAAACTGAATTCTTATCCGTTTAACACTTTAAACTCTGCTGTTGTTCATGTTTTTGTGGATTTAAAGTGAATTAATATTCTCTTTTAGTGAAACAAACCAATACTGGAAACAACTAAAGCAAGCGTTTCATAATCACATTTTTGAGGTCAGAGCTGCTTCTTGTCTCGTAAATTTGCCATTTTCTTACTTAATTTGTCTGTCTGGAGTCGGTATCATTCCTACGTCATGTTCGGTTTGTCTCGGCGATAATGTGCAGACAGCATACAAATTGCTAAGGATGAATCTGACACATTAGGAAGATTGAGTTGCCCCGTCTCTCTTTTCCTTAATCCATCTGCGGGGAGTTTCTGCAGCGTGCTACTTCTCACTTCCAAATGATTCCTGTTCTCTGGAATTTTTCTGAATCCTCCAAGAAAAGAAGCAGCCGTACCTGGACAGTTTCATCAAAAAAAAAAAAAAACAAAACCCACAAATCTCTAATGCACCTTTCCTCGCTGCTCTCTGCCTCTGACTCTCTCCCCCACCGCTGTACGTCCCACTGGGGTTTGGCCATACAAGAACGTGACGCCATGCCGAAAATATGCACAAAGCGAGGCCTTGAACCCTCCTCACTAAACACATCACATCATCATCACACTTCATTGAGTTTCCATCCTTTACCTTCCTCCTGCCAGTGTGTTTGACAAAAAAATCCACACAGAAACGCCGCTCGGTGAATGAGTTAGGCTTGGCCCGCCATCTATCAGCTTTAAATGAACTATTAGGCCCTCTCTGTGAGTGAATGTTGTCCTTTGTGTCAAAGTCAAGTCAAACTCGTGAGTCTGATTGCGATTGTACCGAGTAGGTTCAACATCTGAATGTGTGTAAATATGAAAAAGGAAATTGCCTTCAATGACCTTTTAATGGATAAATAAAGTTTTGAAAATTAAACATTCTTATTAAAGCGGGATTATTCATCGTCTCGTTTCCCATGTGCGGACCAGCTTTGCGGTGATGTCACCGCGCTGCCGACTCCGTGGCCCATCTGAAGACCTCATCTATTACGGCGGCCCAGTGTTTACCTCTGCTGTGGAGACGTAACAGTCCATATGGCTGCGATGCTAAATCAGAGGCTTTTCCCCTTTAAACCGTGGCCTTCCGATGCATAAAGCCTCAGGATAACCGTCCGGCCATCAAAGAGCCGAACGCAAAAACCATCTCTGAACCCACGTGCACATGCATGCAATCTCTCTCACACACACATGCGGGTGGAGGGGGGTAGAAAGTCGGGCAGCTGCAAGCACACTGTGAAAGCAGGGAAATGCTGGGTGTTGCACATGCTGCGAGACGTACAAAGGCGCAAAGAAAATGGCTTACATGTGCATATATGTGCACTTGGAGTTGATTGGAGGTGTGTAATGGATTGGATCCCCCTCATAATTTCTTGGGACAGCGTTGTCTTCCAGGTCCACACAGAGGCGGATGAGACCACAGCTGTTTGGACATAAATTTCCAGAGGAATGCCTTAAGTCTGAGCCTTCAGCATAAGGAGCATGACTGAAGATCCCTCTCCACATGACAAATGATCGCCCCGAGGAGTTCTCTGTGTGTGTAGAGGCTTTTCTCATGCAGACATGTGCAAGGTCACCGAATGCATTAAGTCTGTTTTTATGCTTTTTATTAATGCGCAGTGGCTGCATGTGCGGGGAAGAGGTGTGTCGCAGGTGGAGGAGGCAGGAGCAGGTCTCCTCTGTCTGAGACCCGACAGCTGAAGAACAGAGGACGAGGGCAGCTGGACGGCCTCATATAAAAAGTCTCACGTTCCTCTCCATGCAGTAGCTAATGCTGGAGTCGTGTTATCGTACAAGCAAGCAGCTTTATAGGAATATTCTGGATAGATTCGCATGCAGCCTGTAGCCAGTGATGTCGCTTTGGCAGCTATGAAAAGTTTTCTTGGATCATATGTCTTCATTAGTCGATATTGCGGGGCTACATTCGCTGCAGCTTTCGCTCTGCTTTCATTTTGAGATTCTTTGCTGGCATTGATCAAACGCTGGGACTGCGCTCTAATACGTTGCACACACTGGATAAAAACGGTAACTCATAGCTTTTGGTATTCGTGAGCTTTATTCACCAGGTATTTTCCGTCTGAATATGAGCATTTTAAACTATTACGACATGACTGTTTGACACACATACCAAATGAAACACCCTTTTGGCATCTGGGTTGAAATGCTAACGGATCCGAGGGCTCATCACCAAATAAGGTGATGGAGTGTTTTCAGCTTTCAGGGATGCACTTTTGGAGCAGCGGGTTAGCGGCTGATCTAAATTGAATAATAATTTCCGAGCGCATTGGGAAATATTCGCATGCTTGTCCAGATCGCAAATTGAATTTTGCGCCCGTTGCCGTTTACGACGCCTCCGTGCAAAAACAAACAACAAAACAAGCTGCTGCGCTCACAACACCGCCTCGGCTTCCCTGCACCTGCTGGAAAATTGGAGCGCCCAGAGTCTCTCCCCTCTCCTCAACCGCACACCTAGTTTCCTCTCTGCCTTCGATAAAATAACGGGGTTTATGGCACATCAATAACCCCTCTCATCCCTCTTCCCTTGTACATTCAGAGCTGAGGTTTACAGCCAGTGTGGGGCGGAAGGCTGTGGGCCTTGATGTGAGAGCCCGGGGCTAACGGTAGCGCTGGGTACTGTAAAGTGATGAAAGGCCTCTGCTTTTACGATGATGTGAATGATGTAGCCTGAGAGAGTAAAAGAGCTTGTGAGAGCAGCGGCGTGTCCATATACTGTACTCGACTGGACTGCTGAGGAAGCGGAGAGATCATGTGCTCGATATTTACATCACGCTTAAGATTTTTTTGCAGATGATGTGATCTCAAATGTTGTGCACGAGGAACAATTTAAACCTCCAAACCAGCAACATCTTAGGAGGCATCGGTGTTAAAAACCACATGCAGGTTTTATAAAAGTTTCACATCCGTCCAGTTAAGAAATAATCAACTTGCTACACAAACCAGTAAACAAGAAAGAAAAGATGAACTCTCAGGACAAACCTGCGATAAACACAGATGTGAGTATTACACATCAGTGTTGTACACGTGTTCAGATTAAAGGATCAGGACGAGAACGGACTCTATTAACACGTATTAACCCGACTTAATGTTCTCCTTTCCGAGGCACACAATCGTTCTACTCAGTCCTGTTTGCAGCTGTTTAAGGAAATCATTAAGGCCTTAAGAGAGGAAGAAGAAGAAGAAGAAACATTTGTGATCAATTGTTAAAGATTTACATCTCGAGCAGCAGCGAAGGCACTTGGCAACGAGAGCCTCAGATAAGAAGGGACGTCAGGAATTACAAACACATTGTTGATTTTGGCTGTTTAAGGAGATTTTCGGCCTTATTCTTTAAAGTCCGTCTCCAGTCACTGATTTAACCCCTAAAACTCCATCACTATGAATCAAACTTACATATTTACTTTAGGTTTTACCTTTCTTCCCTGAAATGTAACCCTAAGTCGTTGCTCTCTACTTGCAGCTCGAGCACACCAGCTCACGACTCTGCTCAAACACTGCAAAACTACTTCACACTAACATAATGGCAAGTTCTAATATAAATAATCCAGGCATTAAACCAATTCTGAAGAAGAATAATGATACAGAAAGCTCCACCTGGCAAGCGACAGGATTGGTTCCTTAGATTTGTGAAAACTCAGATGTCCGAATCCGTGTTTTTTCAGACTGTCTTTGGTGCGCTCAGGTTTCAGCCACAGCGTTAACTTCTTATTTTGCTCATGGTGTATCTTCGATCATATAAAAACACCATGTGGATATGCTAACGAGGGGGAAAAAATAGATTTTTAGAGGGAATACTAATCTATATCAGTAGAAAATAGGTGGCTAGAAAGTTGCATCATTATTTCAATAACTTCTAAACTAATTGCTTGTCTTTAGCTGCATCTCTGATTATGAACAGATCTAACAAAGAAATTAATTAAGACACATCAACCATCCCGTCTACAAAGTCGACACAGCACAGAACGGGCGTAATTATTTTTTTCTACCTTGAGAAACTGCCTTTTAATATCTGATAAAGGGTCCCAGACAGGCCTCCTCAGTCAACCTGAAGCATAAGAGCATGAAGGGAGTCAAAACATGACCTAAAGATCCTCCCAGCAGCCACAGGGTGGCAGTCAAACACAGCAGTTAGGGCCCGATCTCCAGTCAGGCTTGAGTGGCAAGCTGAGGTTTGCTTTTCTTCCTACCGCAGAGCAGATCAGAGAAGATTAGCCCTCGCTTGGCCAGTAATCACCCTTATCACACGAGAAAACGACAACAATACTGGGAGTTTAATGACAGAAGTAATTGTTGTGGAAGTCCCGCGTTATGCTGTGGTGCTGTGATGAATGACAACCGCAATGCACCGCGTTGTGAGGAGATTGCTGCTGCATGTTGTTATTTAAACCCATTTGTAAGAGTCGCAACTTCTCTCCGGGGCTGTTTGGCCGAAGGAAGCCACTTGATTCTTAAGTTTTTTTTTCTTCAATAAAACTTAACGCTTTTATTGCGGTTGAATTAAAGTGATATTATATGAGTGGGCTGCGTTTCTTATTGTGCCTTTTCCATTCCCGAGGCTGTACATAGTGCAGATAGTGTCAATTTTAACAGTGAAAGACAAAATTCCTGCAGACACATAACTAATCGTCTGACGTGTCCACACATTAAACACAAAGTGTACACGGGCTTGTTTGCTTTTGCGTTCACCGACGACATTCTGCTCTTGATTTTCTGTTCAATATCGCAAATCTGCATGAAAAATATAATCAGAACGTATTGAGCAGACACTGAAAACCTGAATGACTGTTGATATAAGACTTTCAATTAAAGTCTGCGGGGTTATTAACCGCATAAATCCCCTCACAAAAAAAAATAAAAAGAAAACCTGGATGGGCTACGTTCCACTTGCTGCAGGCAGTACGGGCTAATCATGATCTAATACACAGCCACTTCATGCTTGGATTGACATCAATTGGCTGTTTTTTCTGTACATGTGGCTTCGTGTGCATGTAACTGTGTGTGTGTGTGTGTGTGCGGTATGTGCACACCACTTGATTGTATCTGCACGTGTGCATCTGAGAGAGTGTGTTTTCTCTGTAGGCTGCTGTGTTGATGTTAACGTCTGTCCGTGTGTGTGTGTGTGTGTGTGTGTGTGTGTGTGTGTGTGTGTGAGGCAGAGATTACAGTGCTTTTCAGTGAAGGTTTGGAATGCTTCATACCGAGACAGCTGCAGTCTAGACTGTCATTCTCGCGTCACTTTATCGCTTCGGGGCCTAAAAGACAAATAAGGAGGAGCACCCAGATATGCAACCTCATCTGATAAGAGAGGTGGTAAGAGGATCTGCTGATGACTTCTCCAAACTAGCATGAAAAGGCAGCTCTGGTGTCTGATACAGCCAGTTCTGTCAAAGGGTTTCTGCAGAGGCGATGAGTGACGTGCATGAGCTGTCCTGTTTCTGCGAGGAACGTGCACACATTGAGTGTTTTTTTTTTTTTAATAACATCTAACCGTGCATGTCTTGATTTCCATCACAAAAACTAACACTGTACAGGAGAAGAAGAAAAAAAAAATCCTCAAAAACTGCTATGAAGTGATTTATTTGATTTGACTGGTGAAAGCTGTGAGAAACTTTCCAGAGCAGCCGGAGTAGGAAATGCCAGACCTAATGTCAGAGGGCTGCTCTGTCCTATTATGGCAAATCGAAGCAGAATGTGTCATTAGCTAATCGAGGGCTAGTTTCTCCTCCTCTGCAAACAGCAGACAGAGGGCAGCCTCTGTCCCTCGCGCTGCAGCCTTCAAAGGCCCCCATTATACTTCAATGGAGGGTAAACAGTGGCTCCCAAAAATGACGGTCTCCAGAGTTTAAAGCAACATCGTTTATCACCCCTGCCAGGCGGTGCAGGTGTGACCCCGTTCCCACAGCCTCACGGACAGCACAGTGGGAAAGTATACCACTGTGGATGTGCGTGACGTTTAACGCATACAGTACGCTCGCACACAACAGTTAGCCTCAGCGGTTTTAGAAACAGGCACCAAATCTGGAATTCAGAGGACGTGTGTGAACAATTCAGTTAAATTTTTAAAAAAAATAAATGCAAAAGTTAGCTTGATTTTGGCTTTAGGGAACCAAACCAGCTGTGATGAAGTTGAGGAAAAATGTCAATTTGTCTAACTTAGATAATTGCTGCACATTTCTGGTTAGAATATGGATTTGTTTGCTTTGTTTATTCTAAAGGTTTTCCACCTTGTAACTCCAGTTTTGAAAGGTGTTATAGAATTTTATTATCATTACTATTTCTAATTTTCCTTGCTTCTCATATGCATTTCAACAGGTGTCTCCGTTTTCTCTTCACCAGTTTTACTTTCTATACAGTTTAGTATTAAGTTTGGTAATGTGCACGTGACGTTACGTGTTTTTGACATGCAGAAGTCTGTCGTCAACCCCAACTGTGGATCTATTTTATTGTGGTTAGTCTTTTAGTCATTGTGTTTATGTCTCATGTGTTGCTATTTATATGTGCACAACACCTTTGGTTCATCTGCTGATGCTTTAAATATGCTTTATAAGCACATTTGACTCGACCTGTTTTCCTCCAAAGCTTTTTATATTTGTGAGAATATGGTGCAGAAGTTCAGGAATCTGCTTTATCTTCATATAATAGAGACATTTAACTAGCTAAGGGAGGCTACACATGGAATTTGAGCTTTATTACTGAAATTTGTGCAAGTTTTGGATGCTCAGCATGCTTTAAACATGAGTACGTCAGCTTGCATGAAGGTTTGGGAGAAGTCTAACAAGTTAAGCAGAGTATCAAGTCAGTAATTATCCAGATGTTTTGCTCAGTTTCTTCTTATTCTTGTGTCTGTGCTTTTGCGTATTGCCAAAGAGTTTAACTCAGTGTCTCACAGTGAAAAGACACCAAGCACCATTTTTGCACATCAGCATGTTTTCAGTCCTACTTTCTACCATTCAAGAGTTAAAGCTTCAGTCTGACTGAGCAGCTCTGCTTCCTGTCTCAGAAAAGTTGGCTGAAGTTTTGGGACACGACGTTTTGTAAAACTTAATGAGCCGAGCAGTGACTGTCGTGACAACTATTTAAAAAGACGTGACGCAGAGACACCTGTTAGGACACAACAGGGCTGCTGAACTAGGAGACGTCAGTCCAGGTCTTGGGCTCGTCGTGTTGTTTTTGATGTTTCTCAGACAAAGAGCGAGCGCCAGTTTTGCATTTTACAGAAACTCAACTAAGCGTGCGTGTTGTCTTGAAGAAACCTCAACACCACGTTGACACAGCTTCATGCCTTCACACCTGGGACCAGCGCTGCAGCCACGTACAGTCAGACGGAGCTGTACACAGCAGCTGGCCCAGAGACACCTGGCGTTCAGGGTTTTATTTCCCTCCATGATGGACGCCATTAAACCGTGAAATCTCAAGTGTAAGTGTGAGTCTCATTATGAAACTTGGACAAGTTTTCTTTATAGCTACGCTTTTATACAAAGATGTCTTTGCATTTCTGTTAATCTCAACATTTACCTTGGAAGTAGTTCCCTGAACACACTAAATGGCAGCTGTCTCGCCGCGCTGTGACTGACTCCCCTCCTCCTTGGGCCACATTTTCCCAGATGGTTGGAGGATTGTGCTGGTGACCCTTCAGTCAGTCACAGTGCTTCTTCTGTAACATCTACAATGTGTGTGTGTGTGCGAGCCAGCTGACAACAGCTGTGCTCCCAAAGTGTGTGTCTTTATCGGTGCATGCGTGCTTTATCAAATGCATGTCCTCAGTTCAGTTTAATTAACACAGGCCCATGTGAACAGATCCCATCGGGGTCAAGGTGATTGAGGCGACTGAGCAGGTGGAAAATCAATGAGATTGGCTCCCACAGAGCATATCGACCACTGGTCAAACACAGGCGCTATTGACTGACATGTTTACAGTGGAAGTGTGTTTAACAGTGGAGTTCATGTCCTGGACACACATTAAGCGCAGATACACAATAAACGCTCCCACATCTTTGAGCACTTTTCAAAAAAAGCAGATTTTTCATTCGAGTTTATTGAGATCAAAAAAGCCCAAATGCGTTTTACACGGCGTCTTTGAAACAGATTTATGTGAAACCGCTGCGTGTGATGAGCAGTTGATTAGTTTATGATAATGATGGTTATAGTTAGTGATCTATTATGTCACTGCTTCGATATGAACCGCCACATTTCTAGTCGCCACGACTGCTGCTCTGATCTGATCCTCTCCAGGATTCACGAGAAGGCCGATGATGCAAAATCCGTGTCACTTCTCATCATTTTACTTTGCTCCTCGGATCAAACACGAGCGAAAAAACACCTGAACGGGTCGCGCAGGCCCGAGGCGCTGCAAAGGGAGACACGGGAGGTAAGGAAGGACGGCGGAGCGAAGCAAAGAGGGGCAGATCAGGCAGAGGTGAGAGAGACACAGAAAGAAAAGGGAGGCAGACTCGGGAGTAGATTAAGTAGCCTTGAAAAGACTGGCTTCCCCACACACATATAAACCCCCTGTGAAAACACAAGCTAATTATTAAGAAAACAAAGGGGGAACTGCAGCGACGTGCCAACGCACACAGATCCCCGGCAGAGTAATTGTGCGTAAGCTATTTGGGCTGAAAAACAGCACGATTTGGTGCTCTTCCCCAGCACAGCCAAGCAGAATGAACAACAGCTGTTCCCTGGGACGGGGATTGAAAACAAGCTCGAGGAATGATTCTCTTTCTTCTTCAGCTCCTCAGTTCTTTTTATTGTGATTCAATGGATGAAAGACAATAGTTATTAGAATTTTTGCATTTTTTTTTTTTAAATTAAATTTGGTCAAAACAATGGCAAAGTATGCATTTTGTGGGATTTCTAGTTGCTATGTTAGCAGGCTAATGCCAAAGTAACCAGAGGTCATTAACAAAAAGCAGTCATTCTGCTATAAAGGGATCCTATCATCAACATGAACGGCCAAAGCTCATAAAGGCTTGGCTTCATAACAGGGCTATCACTGCCAGAAGTTGGACAGGGTTAGCAGGAGGTGAAAAAAACCCCTCAGTGTTTTTGAATAGGCTCTGAAAGTTTCTGTTTTGCCTTCTTTCATGCATGATTAAGTTATACAATCTAAGAGGCTTTTTTTTCCCTCCTTCCTGCACGTCCCTTGCGCTTTCCCAATCTTTGCACAGTATCAAAATGATCTCTGTCCTACACAGCTGAGCGTATTACTTCCAATCTCGCCGCGCATTTCGAGCGTTGAGGGAAGTGTCGCTGGGAATTTGATAACGCTCGGCAGCGCAGTGGATGCCTTGGTGCGGAGCCATGTTTTGAATTGGTTCTGAAGCTGCAGCATTAACCTTAGCGAGACGCCAAGAGCACGGTTCCATTTGATTTCTGATGGAGTCAAAACAATTGATGTCAGCTCATGAGAAATGGTGGTAATGGAGAGTCAAAGAGTCACTGTTTTTGTTATGCACTTGAGTTAGCGTGCGCTGAGCTGGTGCTGGAGAAATCTGTGAAGTGCGTGTTGTTTTTGGTCCTTACTGTACATCCTATATTATTTTAATATCGTTCTCTGTGAAGCGCTTTGGGCAAAACCTATTTGTTAAAGGCACTTTTAATGAAATTGGCTTTGACAGTGATTGATGATGACAGAAAGTTTCCGTATCAGAGGTTCATCAGTGGGAGGGAGGTTTCAAATGACAATTGTTGTGTGACTCTCACCTCTCTATACGTCCCAACTCATGGAAACTATGCCAGACTGCTCAGCTGCATGTATATCTGTGTGTGCATTGTGACGTCTGTGTGTGTGTGTGTGTGTGTTGTGACGTCTGTGTGTGTGTTGGAAAGAGAGCTGCCTATCACGCTGCTGCCGCTGCTGCTGATGAACAACTATGTTAAGTGCACTAATGCACTGTGTTCTCAGAGGCCTGCAATCTCCAGACGTACCACATTCCTCCCAAACGTGCTCTGTTGGTTTAAGAAGAAACGCCACACACCATCGCACACTTATGCACAAACACACACACACGCACAGTGAACCGCTTTCATTTGAAAAACAGTCATTTTCGTTTATGCACGCATACATACACAACCGTCGGCCCTTTTTAAACATGCACACTCTCCCTGGCCCTGTGTAATTCTGATTATATGAGCTATGGCAACAATTAGATATAATAGCCAAAGATAATAACAGCAATTTTTATACTTATGGGAATGATTAAACGCCAGCGAAATATGCAGTGAATTATGTTTTAACTCGCATGTGGCGGTTTGTTTGTGTGTTTTATTCGAGCATGTGTTTTCTTTATCATCTCAAGTGTCAGTCAAAGACACAAAGTCTGCCAATTTGCTCTCAGCTTTATGGACAGATAAAAGTAGTTTTGAGTAAACTTTTTTTTTTTTTTTTTTTGCTAATTACGTGTAAATCAAGATGCAAAATGCGCCGAAGCTCTCGCCACATAAAAGTTTATGGCGCAATTTTGCAAAGTCGATTTAGTTCCCAATTTATTTAAGCGCTTTTCATCAATTATGCAAACAGATTTGCAGTAAAAATGCAAGTGACATAAAGCCAGATAAAGCAACGCAAACTACAATCACTAATTGCTTATTTTAAGATTAGGAGCCTGTGAATGTTTGTAGTGTTTGTCGTTACCGTTAAATGAGGAAAAAAAGCAGAATATCCTCGTTTCTCAGCAAATACAGAAGCCTGGTATGCTGGTTATGAAAAGAAAGGAGTCATATGTATGGAGTATTAATAGCTGTGGCTTATATTCAATTAGAAATCCAAGACTTCCAGTAAATCTGAAAAAACAAGCTCTGCAAACAGCGATCTGTAGGTAATTTGCTTTTTATGAATTCTAGAAACAAAGCCTACACCTATTGGCTTCACTTCTCTGTGCAGAAAAGCATAAATCTGTTAAAAATAATATATTCTCATCATATTTGGTTCATTTTATCACACAAATATTCAGAAACAGGTTTGATAAAAAGGATCTGGAGTCATATAATCCACAATAAAGAACATTTTTTATCTTATCTAACCCCGCGACCCATATTTCTCTGTCGGCTGTAGCTGGATATGAGACGATACTCACAGAAGGTCGATGCTCTGGTAAAGTGTGTCAACCCAAAGCCCGACACACTTCAAGGCCAGCACCAGAGGAGCGGGTTAATAATTTATGGATGAGGGTGTGAGACCACCCAAAGACCGGGGGCCCCTCACAGCTGCTCGCCACGACTGCGTGAAGGAACACACACACCTGTACGTATGTTCTGAAATATGGTCGCACAAAAAAGACACACGTGCAAGAGCAACAGTAGCAGCGTGTAGTCAGCAAATATAGCATCCACCTCCTACAGCCACCA
Organism: Stegastes partitus; assembly: GCF_000690725.1. Lineage (NCBI taxonomy): Eukaryota > Metazoa > Chordata > Actinopteri > Pomacentridae > Stegastes > Stegastes partitus. Next base: position 254,466 of record NW_007578655.1, on the reverse strand, counting down.
CAAGCAGCATTCACAGCGGCGTAGAGCTCTTTTTAAACCTTTATTTAAGCGGGAAAAAGCTCCTCGAGGTGAAGGTTGTTTACAGCTTTTCTGTTTTGCTAAATTACAGATAATATCCAGTAAAATAATAGACGAAAATAAAAGACTCACTGTAAAAGTGATAGTTAAAAGGCTGGAAATGATACAATACTATAGAGCTACAGTCAGGATTTTAATATAAATAGAGTTAAAATCGCAGCATCTTGACTTGTTATTGCAGAAAAAGTGTATTTAATTAGCTGTAACCAGGGCCCTGTTACATTTCATTATCCACTGAGCAGCAATGCTGTGTGCATGGCCACGGATTAGAAACATCTATTATCATCATTTACACCAGTGCTTTACCTGTAATGACATGTCAAAAAGTCTGCTGCGAAAAAAAGGGTGTAGATAAAACCCTTATAAATCACAATTACACACTTAAAAGGAACACGGAGTCTTCTTTGACTTGCTAAACAGCATCTTTAGAATGAACATAATTCACAGCAAAACTATGTCCGTTACAGCAACACCACAGAACACATGCCTTGTCTTGTGTCTTGCGGATGATCTTGGCTGATCTCTAATAACTGGCTCAGTCCCACTGAGTCGGTTTTATCAAAGCGTTTCAGCTCAAACATTTTGCCAGAGGTCGCGCCCAGATTAGCTGACTTGGTAAAAAAAAAAAAGAAAAAAGAAAAAAAAGCACATTATCCATTATGAATTGTAAAACAGCACCCGGCTCGCTCCTACAGGATACTTACTGTAGCACGGATTCAACAAAAAAAACACGCTGTAAGCCGGTAACAAGTCAGCATACATACACACAGACGTGCTTATGATCACATTTCGCTCTGGCACACACATTACAGAGGTACAACCAGAGGTCAGGTTCTGATCACTCAACCTGCTTTGGAAAAGATAGCTCTGCTGGCCCATGAAAAAAAAAAAAAAAAAGGGCTCATCTCTGTAATGTGGAATCCAATCGCTCCTCCAGTGATAGAATCCCCAGACAGTTCACCTGCTTCTTTTCATGCCGGTAGTTTCCTGTAGACGAGGGATCATATCTGCCGGGAGAAGGACGGGGATTAACTTTTCCTAAAAGAAAAGACAGGGACTGGCAGTTTAGATGACTCTTTCCTTGAAAACCAAGTCGTATTGGCTCCAGGCGTCCCTTCTCATCCTCTTATCCTCTCCTTTTCTATCGCTCCTATCTTCTGGACTGCACTGAGGGAGAAAAAAACGCAACATGTAATAGGAGTGATATTGTGTCTGTGCAGGTGTGTGGGGGGGCTTTTTTTTTTTTTTTACTTCACTGCACATGAGTCCGTGTGCAGGTATGTTCACCTTAGTTACTCTGTTTATGTGTATAAAATGAAGTCATGCATCTGTGTCTGTTTGCACACATTTGCATAAATATAAATATCCTCACATTCACGGATGTCTACACGCATGCAGGTGCATTATTTGTGTGCGTCTCTACAAGCTCCTGTGTGTCCGTGTGGTTCAGGTCTAGAGCTTCTTTGATCCTTTAAGAGCCTGGCGAGATAGGAGCTGTAATATCTGCCAGTGCTGCCTCTGTGAAAGGTCACCGGGGAGGTGGAGGTGCAGGGAAGGGCCAGACCTGTTGTTTCCTCTGGGCCAGACTTCACTCCATACAGCATGTCTACTTCTCTTTTACAACCCCGCCAAGGCTGCAGCGCCTCTACGCCTGAGGTGGCACACCGGGGCGAAGCATGTCAGTGCTCTGTAGTGTTGCTGGATCTGGGTTACAAAGTGATGAATCAGAGGAATAGGTTTGTGCACCGTGGGGGTTTGTTGAGCTTTTGAATTCACCCCTCCTTCCTCTGTGTGGGTTTCACCGTCCTACGATCGTATTACAATATCAGTGACCTCTGTGATTGTTCTTTATTGGCAGGGATGAGTGCCTTTGTGCGACTTCAAATATTCTTTTACCACTGCACCTGCAGGAAAATGTAAATGCCAGTGGAATGTCTTTTTTTCCTCCTCTCTTCTCTCTTGTGTGCTGTTTTAGTTCTCGCTATAAAATTCTCTTTTAACTGCTTGCAAACAACAAATTACAATGATGTGTGTCTTACCTCAAAGACGATTAAGGGACTAACACACAAGCTTAATTCCACCGTTACAAAAACAAACATGGCATACTTAGACTCATTATCTCCATATACTGCATTACGCCTATCACAGTGTCTGACTTTTGTTTTTTTATTTGTTTTTTACTGATGCATATCTGCATTAAAAGACAGTATTGATATTGTTTTTACTAATTACTTATTGTGGTCACCTTCTGTTCATGCCGATCAGTTCACTGAAACACTATTGTGGAGGAGATGCACAGAAAATGAATGAGCAGCTAATGTTCTTACATGGCAATCTTGCTTGCATGAGAAAATAAATGTAGGTGACCTAAAAAATAAAAAATAAAATAATAATAATAAAAAATAACAGAAAACTAGAGAGTATTTCACTGACAGAAATTTAAAGAAAAAATAATTTCTGAGAAATATGCCACCCCCACGTGACTCTCCTGAACGCCCATTTAAAAACGTACTTCCGGAACCACAAATGTAATGGACGTGACGAAGCCGGAAATCACGCTCACGGATGAGGTAATGTTTTATTTTTACTTTTATTCATGCTAATCACATATTTTAAAGTTACATCATATCATTCTAATGAAGCAAAGTTAGCTAACGTAATGTTAAACTATAGATGAGTGGATTAGCCGCGCAGCTACCGCTAGCTAACGTTAGCTAGCGAAAAAAAAAACCCTGTTTACCTTCCGGCCGGGACACCTGACCAGACAAATTGGTTCCTGTCGCTAATTGGTTCCTACATAATTTACGGTTTTACCATTAGACGAGACACTTCGGATCAAGTAAGTACACATAACAGCAAAATATATAACATTTCTCCAGTCGTTTTTACACATTTAAATATTGTACTTGCTTTTAAACTTAGCGGAATATTTTGTGCTTTCATGCACATTAATGCGGTACTTTTCCCTGCTACGCTCGCAACAAGTACGTAGCTAATGTTTTGGACAGTAAATGTAAAATGAAATGAGATGTAAGCACAAATGTTAATGTAATTATAAAGCTGAATTGTCCATCCATATTTTGACAGTCAAGATAAATTATTAGCTCCAAAGTGTTAGCTTGCTAGCTTAAAAAGTCATAAAGAAAAAGGACAAATAACAGCAAGCTGAGTTAGTGTTAGCTTATCTGCTGCATTTGGTATAAACTTGCCAAAAAAAAATGCTAATTTAGGCTAGCCATGTTTTTTTTTTAGAACTACAACACTACCTACAAACAATTCTTACACTGATTTAATATTGCCTGTTGTTGTTGTTGTTGTTGTTGTTGTTATTATTATTACAACATCTATTAATAGAGTTTTGGTATTTTAAAGGCATCTCTGTTGAGCAATGCAGGACCATGTTGCTCATGAAGTAAAGCATTGTTTTTTTTCTGTCATGGTCCTATTTTTTTTTTTGACTGATATTGCAGTTTGATTTGTGACATAATTTAAAGCCGAGCTTCAGTTTAGTATTCACTGTGTAATGGATTTAAAACATGATGGAGCCATACCACAGGCAATGCAATCAAAGCGTACTTGTTACACAAAGAAGGCTGTAAAACCACCACATGACAGTTTAAACCTTGAGTCAGACAGGCTGCACAACCATTATCCTGAATTGCAGCCTGTGTCACTTGCTAATTGAACTGTTTCAAGGGCAATTTTGATTTAACGTTTATTAATGTTTCAGCTCTAGATAGTAGTATCCTGTCTGACTTATAACTAGCTTTCTTTTTTTCCATATGGATAGGGAACACGTGAGTTGGCAGAAATGATCTGAGACTCTTCAATGAGCACAACAAGATCTACAGGAAGCACAGGACAACTGTCAATACCCTGCCAACATCGTACACATTCCTGGTATGTAGATGGTGTTCATTGTTACTGAGTTATTTTGCAATTACAGAACTGGGGGAATAGGGAACACGGAGGTCACACAGCAAAATTGCTCTGTTGTGCTGTTAAAAACATGAAAACAAAGTCAGGCTGAGTGGAAAAAAGCACTGCTAAACAGTCTTTAAATCGAAGTTTCTGCGTTCACCCCTCTTAGACTCTTAACCTGTATTGTTTTAGTGAAGTCTGGCTCAGTTCCAGCAGACCAATTCAGCCTCTTTTGTCTTATTGAGTTTCATCCACAAGCGATATCATAACCACCAAAGACTGACTGCTACCTGGAGGGCTCAAATGAACTCATTCGTCTGTGATTCAATGACTCACACGTTTCCCCTCTGTCTATGTCTCATTTTAACTTCATCCCTGTCTGTTTGTCCATCTCTGTGGTTATGTCTCTCTGGATTACAGCCCGTAGCTGTTTTCTAAAGGCCTGTCCAGCGGTCATATTCTGAAAAGAAGTTTGTTTACATCACTTGTACAGTACATATAACGTTTTTAGATTTTAAAATGACTGTTCTTTAAAGTCAGTTCATCTCTCTCCCATTCATTTTTTCTTGACTTCACACAAGCAAACAGCAGCTTTTCTAGTTTAATTAAAGGAATTTTGTGAGACATATAAATTCCAATTTGCTCAAATGCTTTTTCTTCAACTCGGTGAATAATAATATTGCTGCTTTATCTGTTTTTTCTTGCACTAATGTGGCCAGTTTTATGTGTGAGAGTGTGCGGTAATGTGGCGTGCATGTGATTAACCCTGTTTGTATGCGTCTGCAGGCTTGTATGCGCTACGAGCATGCACGCTTGTGTATTTCCCACGTACCAAAAGCGATCAATCTCAGCGCAGTTACAAAGTTTAAACCACAGCTTATCTTGACCCTTCTCTTTCACTCATCACATCTAGGAGGGAGTTTATTTTCTCTCCGCCGTGCTCCGATTAGTGCTAACTTGTCTGGGTTGAAGAGCGCCTGCAGCTTTGTTGAGGAGTGTAATATTTCTGCCTCTTTGACCTCCAACGGATTCCAGCAAACACTGGTGGATCATGTGTCCCAATGGTCAAAATAGCAAACAGAAAATGTGCGTTACTAACGTGAACACGTGGCCGACCGGTGCCATGTGCTTGTTTATGAATATGGGTTTGTAGGTATTCTTTGAAATACGAGCGAGCGGGCAGCGTGCACGGGCTTATGGCTGGCACATTGTGATTGTCCTGTCATAGAATCTCCACGCTGACAGATTTTCCTCATCAAAGTCAGTGTGTTTTAGATTTTGCAATTTATTTTCATTTGCTTTAGGTTTCTTTTTTTTTTTTTTAAATGGGCAGCGGGACCACTATTGGTAGCAACATAAAAGGCAGAGAGCTGGTGGTGAAGTGGGTCATAGGTCCTCCTTCTACATGTTTAAACATCATCGAATTGTGATATCTTGCCTTTACTGCACACAAATAATGATAGTGACCTTTCTCAGATAATGGTCAATCAGCCACTTCTCACTCTTCTATTTGTTTGTTAGGCACCCAAGAAGAATGAGAGTTGAACTGTTGAATTATAAAGTTGTATTACTTGACGTACACGGACAGCTTTTTCCCAATTTGTGCCACAAAACAAAATCTCCCGTCAAGAGACTTCCGATGTCCGTCCTTTCAACAGCTGTTTTCTTATTTGCAGTGATACGGACCGTGCACCATGTATTAATAACTTAATGGCACATGTGACATTTATACAAGAAAGCATCTGAGAATGTGTGCACGCGCAGGTGTAAATCTTGGAAGTCTTCATCCACATCACGCCCGACTGAAATCTATCTTCTCCCCTCTCCTGCCTCTTCACAGGAGCCTGTCATCTGCCTCTTTGATGCCGGCTAGTGACGGACAGAGCAGCTCGCCGTAACCCCGCAAATATCACTCAACAATTCTTGGGTTTCACTCCTCTGTAAGGTGTCCTCGTTCACCGTGTTACACTTGTTTCTGCCGGGTAAGCACGCACCACCACGCCGCCAGCCGCTCCTCGTGTATCGCTTGGATGCTCACATGAATGTTGGTTATACAACCGCAAGCACTCGACACAGCACTGAAAATATGTTGAACGCAACTGATATGAAAACATCTGCATACAAATTGTGTTTTATCTGCTTTTTTGAGGGTGCAGCGTGTCGGATTTAGAGGCATCTAGCAGTAAGATTGCAGACTATGACCAAATGAGCACCCCTCGCCTCACCCTCCCCTTCCACGGTGAAGCTGTGGTAAAACACGAAAAACACCAAAGACGGTCTCCAGAGCTTAGAACCACGCGGTCAACTCCGTGGAGGAGGACCCCTGTCGCCTGTAGATGTAAAGGACTCATTGCAAGGTAACAAGAACACAATGATTCTTATTTCCAGGTGATTCCACACTCATGAAAGCAGAGTTGTGAATATCATATTAAATACCTGCAAACATATCCCCATAAATCTCACACACTGGACCTTTAAATAGCCATTAAAGTTTGAGTCGGCACGGTTTGGCCGTGTTTATTTCTTTACATTTATGAGATGTCCATGCTTTCATGGTCGGCACTGAAAACTTTTACACCGATGTGTCCTCATGTGTGTGTGGACCATAGATTATGAGAGCTATCAATGCAATGATGAATGCAAGGAGGGAGATTTGTGCATAATGGCAGGACATTATTTAATATGCAAACTGTCGGAGTTATGAGTTGCCATGTTTGTGGTTGTAGCCGTTCCAGTTGTCAGATAAAGCCTTGAACTGCAAAAAACTGAGCCATGGATACAAGAGATTGCAATGCGATTATTTTTTGGGCTTCTTTGCCTTTATTTAGAGCAGTGGAGATAGGCAGGAAATTGGGGAGAGACCTGCAGCAAAGGGTCGTGAGCGGGAATCGAACCCACAACCGCTGTATCGGGGAACTACAGCCCCTGTTTGTGGGTCGCCTGCTCAACTAGGTGAGCCACAGGGGCGTTCACTGCTGTCATATCTTGAACAGTGTCCTATCATTAACTTCCTGCTGGCAGTTCATCATTTCTTGTAGCAGCTCTGTAGCACTCCTTATCTGCTTTTGCACATATACCTAAAAGTAAAACCAAGTTATGCATGCATGCACTCGGTGATCTGACATCCCACCTGCGTACATGAGCACACATGAACATAAAATATCCAGATCGAAAGTTGGAGAAAAGGCTTGTTCTGAGATATCCACGACGACTAGAGGAGAAAGGAGGCCGAGCCGCGCTGTTTGCCTGAGATAAATTCTAATCAGGCTCGTGTTTGATGTCGTGCACACATATCATTATTATGCATATGTGTGTGTATGAGTTCAGTCGTTAAATATTCATCAGAGAGCGTCATTGTTTTTGGAGGACTACATATGGGGTAATTAGAGCAATAGTTTATATCTACATAAACAACTGCCTTCTGGTGCAGAGGGACTCGGCTTTAATGTCAAACAGACAGGGACAGACAGAGGCGATGCAAGAGTGTGTGTGTGTGTGTGTGTGTGTGTGTGTGTGTGTGTCTGCACGCTTGTCAGTTAGTGTCAGATGAATGTATGTGTTTTATGCGTGCACATGCGTGTGTTTGTAATGCGAAACAGGCAATGTCAGTGTAAGCATTTACATGTGTGTACGTGTGTTTCCTAATGCGTGTGTGTGTTTGCATGTGAGAGCGGGGGGTGGGGGGTGGGGGTGCCATGTTAAATGTGAAACAGACAGTGGCAATGCCTCAGTGGCACAGAGGGAAAGGCGTGACCATCTAAACTGCCCCCCAGAGAACCGGAGAATCCATCCCCAGCCACCAGTTACTACATGTGTGTGTTGGTGTGTGTTAGTGTGTGTGTGTACAAATGCAGCTGCAGGAAATATGAAAGGTCAGGTGATACATTAGTGTTACCAGTTGGATTCCTGACACTGAAGAACACACAGAAAAATTGGATTTCCTTCTCGCTGTCATGAGGTCATCTGCCTTATGGTCATTTTATGTGTGTGTGTTATTTTTTTAAATTAGCATTTTGTCCTGGATGATGAAACATTACAACAACATTAGAAAAGTTAAAAATGCTGTCATTAGCTTGATTTTGCATAATGCTAATTCAGTTTGGTGGAGGACACACGGAAGACAAATAATGTGTATAATGCACAATCTGACCAAAATACTACACGTGTTAATAGTCAGGCAGACACAAGTATAAGTAAATATCGGTCAATTTGTAAGGAGAATAAATATGTATAAGATGTTAAAACGAGAAGCTATAAGATCAAAGTTTGAAGACAAAATAGATAAAAATGAACCATTAAGAACTACCAAAAGCCGCTGAAAACATGCACGTCTCGAGAGTTTTCCTAAAAATGCCAGTGGCAGAGGAACTTTTTTGTGTTTTTTTACCGTAATTTCTGGACTATTGAGGCACCTGGATATAAGCCACACCCACTACCTTTAAAAAGAAAACAAGTTTTGTACATATACAGGCCGCACTGGTCTATAAGCCGCAGGTGTCCACGTTGTAACATGAGATATTTACACAGAAAGATTTATTTAAATGCTTTTTTCCAAACAGTTCCTGTAACAGGGCTGGTTAAGGAAATAAAAACTACAGCAGCCTACCAGGAAAAGTCATTGATCGCTATCTTCATCTTCCTCCTGCACTAAAACCACTAAAGTTCTTCAGTGTCGGACTTGAACAGCCTCAGAATTCCTTCGTCACACACTTCCTCAGTCTCTCTTTTGTTGTCGCTCTCAATGTCACTTTCGTAAAAATCCACAAATTAGCTGCATCGTTTTTTAAGCCGCAGTGTTCAAAGCGTGTGAAAAAAGTAGCAGCTTATACTCCAGAAATTACGGTACTTCACAATGAAGTATTTTGAATTTAAGAACATGTCCTTGACTATACTTTGACTTGTACTTGTAGCCGTACTGTATTTTCAAACCCAGAAAAAGGAGCTAGTTTCACAAAATACGCAGCACCTGCAACGCATTCTCTTTTGTTTCCAAGCTACTGTTGGATCATTGGATCCAAACCGCTCGCTGAACCTTCCCCGTGATGGATTCCTGACGTCGCTGAATGATGGCGCAAACAACGAGTCTCCGAGCGATTCTGCAGATTTACGTCCAGCGCTGGTGTTCGCCGACGATGCAGGATGTAGTCGTATATGTAGCGTGGCCAATATTATGGGTGTGGAGCTGGTGCTGATGGATTGGTGTGTAACGTGTTTGATAATAATGCCAGAGTCCAGAACAGCTACTAAATGGACCCTGTGGTAGGTTGTTTTCTTAGCTGCTGCTTCCAACTAAGAGAATTTTTTTTTTAGGTCAAAATGAACAAAAGTCTTTAAAGTAAAACAGAACAAAACGCTGATTTAACAACTTGGCAGCTCCTTAATGAACAGATCAAAGCTTTTAAATTAAACTCATGGTCGCCTAGTTTACATGCAGATGCCACAAATGTACATTATGTAATCTGGGATTTAGCAGCATCAGCTAATGTAACTGCAACAACCAAACAGGATTAGTCTAATTAATACAAAACAATGGGGTCTATTTTTGTCATTATATGTGAAGAGTTGCCTCCATGTCGTCTTCATGTTAAAACTGAACTAAAAAATTGATCTTGCTGAGTGTTTCCTTACATATGTATAGTTGGAATGAACAGAGAAACTGATGATAAACCATAATAACACATGGAACACATCATGGCAAGTGTCAGGATTTAATATTTGACCATTAATAATGAAAAACAAACCCAAACAAAGGTGCTACTGGGGAGCCAGAGAGCTCCTGTAAGTGTATATATATGCGTATAGTTATATCTTCTACTGAAAATACAGTTCTAAGTCAACATTTTACCAACTTATGAGGCCTCTAACGTTAGTGCTGAAGCTTATAGGGAATCCAAATGTTTTGGATTGTTGGGTGTTTCTGTTTCTGCCTTTGTTAAGCGCTATACAAATAAAATTGAATTGAATTTAATTGAATTAGTGGAATTCAGTGTTTGTCCTCACCAAATGAATGGCTCTGGGAGTTATATATGACCCCTAATTTTGAGTAACTGATTGGTTTGAGGGGCTGCAAGGTGGATCGATGGTTAGCTCCATTGCCTCGCAGCTAGAAGGTCGCCGGTTCACATCCCGGTGAGGATCTTCCTGCGTGGAGTCTCCATGTTCTCCCCGTGCAGCGTGGGTTCTCTCCGGGTTCTCCGGCTTCCTCCCACAGTTCAGAAACATGCTGAGGTTAATTGGTGATTGTAAATTGTCCGTAGGTGTGAATGTGAGTGTGCTTGGTTGTCTGTCTCTAAGTGTAGCCCTGTGATAGACTGGTTACCTGTCCAGGTGAACCTGCCTTCACCCTGAGTCAGCTGGGATAGACTCCAGCCCCCCATGACCCTAGTGAGGATTAAGGTGTAGAGATGATGGATGGATGGATGGAAGTTGAAATCCTCGGCTTCTTAAATGTGAATATTTTCTCTTCTGAATTTTTATGCTTATGGACCAAACAATTGTGGACGTCGTCTTAGGTTTTTTGAAAGACTGATCGAACCAGCAACTAATTAATGAATGAAATGAAAAATACTTTATTTATCCCAGAAGGGAAATTCAATTAATGTAGATAATAATCAACAGATTAATCAAATAATCAACTAAAAGCAGTCATTCTATCTGTCTGATAAGTGGGTTGATGATGAAGTCGCTCTTTCATTTTGAGGGTTCATTCCTACACCTGATGTGTTCTTTTTACGTGTCAGGTTCCCAAACTTTCTTCCTCTCATGAGGTTCCTTCGTACCTTCGGTAGATTCCAGATTAGTTGTTTTTGGGTTGCTATTTATGGGTAAAGCTGATTAGTCAAATACCATACAAGAGAATAGACCCTGGGATACATCGCCTGTACGTCTGTTTTAACATGTTTGGGTGTTTTAAGTCGTTTCCTGCTGAATTTCCACTTGTCTCAGTCAGATTACAGTCTGCGGTATCGTTGTGCTGACTTGCTGCCTGTCTGTCCCGTCCATTTGTTCTCCCTACCCTCCACCCGGCCTGCGGCGGCGCTGAGGTGGCTGATGAAGTGATGTTTATGTCTGTGGTGGTGAAGGTCAGCTCTCCCTGGTGTGTGTTGTCATTCAGTCGGTCTACCACAGAACAAAGTGTTTCAGGGACATAAAAGTGGAGGTTAGCGCTTCGTCTATATGAGTAAGTTACATATAAGTGGCAGGTTGTTATTTACGTGCACATGTACACTTGGATTTATGTGCGTTTGTCTGCAAATGTGTGAGAGAGGATGTGTTTTATTCCATGCTTGTGTATTGTATTGTGGTTATACATGTTGGGTTTTGTGTGCAGACCAGTTTCTACCACACCGCATTCAAAGATCTGCTGTCTTACTTTGTACAATTCTTGCAGGATTTGGCACTGTAGCTGTGCACCAGTGTGTTGTGTGTAAGTGTGTGGCCCATGAATGCATTGACATTTACCTTTGCCATCACTTCCACAAACACCTCCCAAGGCCTTTTCATCAGTTCCCACTGCCCGGCATGAAACACAGTGTACAACTGCTGTACCTTTTCTCTGCTTTGGGAAAATCCCACCACAGCAGATTTGTGCACATAACCGGCCGACAATGGGCTTCCCAAAAAAAATGTGTACACAATAGCCCGAGACTGTGTGTCTGCGCATCATCAATCTTGTGTGTGTGTGATTGGTTTATAGGCGGCAACTTGACCACTACAAATTAGATTAAAACTGGGGAAGTGAGCAGAAGAGAAAGGAGAGGAGAATTGTTGCAGTCCAGACAGTAAATCACAGCAAAAGTGGGGTTTTCATTTTGTCGTAAAAGTCGACAGCAGCGCGGTCTTGGGGTGAATGCATGTAGTTCATCTATTTTATTATGTTACCGTATTCTCTGTCTTAGTGTCTCGCACCCCACCGCTTTATACTCTCACCATTACTTCACTGGTTACCCTGTCCTTGTTCTGTTCTTCTTACTTTCTTGTATTCTCACAGAGCACTCCACAGAAAAGAAAACTATATATATATGTTTTTTGGGGGCAAAGACATTAAAGGAAAAACTGACAACATCCTGTAGTAAATTATAAAATTTATGAATGTTTATCTTTAATATTACAATTCAATCAAATGGTCCCTGTTGAAGCCTACATTACAGATTTATTAAAAGGTTTAGCTGCTCACTTCGACCTCCTGTAAGCAGCTGCTTCTTGCAGAACTGTAGAGATAAACCCACTTTGCAGGTGGACAAAGCCAACACGTGGCAGTAGTTGGTGCTGATCAGATCAAAGTGCTGGGTGTGAAAGTAGGCAGTTTCTGGAGAAATAAATGCACACCTGTGATCACTGGAATCCATTAAACACCTCAACTCTTAACCCTTTCAACACATAAGTAAATGTGCATTCCTTATACACTTCAACACAAAGTAACTTTGCTTGAAATTCATATGGATTTGATTAATCACTCATAAACTCTTAAGTAGACTTCACATCATTACATGTCTGGTATCAGTCAAAAGTAGACAAGTTGACGGTTAAATACAGATAAAAGTTTAGTCTTGTCATATACATAGGGGTGTGAAAAAGTAAAGGTAGACTTCATAATTACCAGCAATATATATGCAATTAATTATCAGTTCTTAAATACCGAGACATCAGCCAAAGTCTTGTAATTAGTTAGTTTTGATTGATTATAAACATTTTGGAAACGAGGCAGCGGAAATCCCGTTTTCTGGTGATTTTTGAGGTCAAATGACATAATGTTACTTCATTTGCATAATTTCTTTCATGACTGAATTGCTTCTTCATATACGGGGATTCCCACTGATAGAAAAATCAAAATGAATATAACAGAAAGTCGCCATATACCAGAGCCCCATATACCGGGCTGCAGGGTTAAATGGGAGTCGTAATAGCGGAGTTAAGTATGAAACTCTGTGAAAGAGCAGTTTCAAAGCATTGACAAAACTCTTCACAGATTAAATCATCTTTTCGGTCTCATCCTACCAGTACAGTAGCAGATGAGCTGAAGCCTCGTCTCCAAAGAGCCCCGGGCAGACCTGCCTGACCCAGAGCCGAACCAGGGCGAGACTGGGACCAGGAGGAAGGGTGACCCTCTGTTTGAGAATGTGAGGTGAGACAGTGCAAGCTAATCTGAGAAAAACAGGAGAGCGACTCTGTACCTGTGGTTTTGAGAGCTAGTATGAGTTTTTTTTTTTTTTTACTTTTCGGGGAGGAACAACCTTTGAATCAGACGCTTGGCAGTAAATCACATACTTAGATCGGGGCCGGTTGTCCAAAAGCACTTCGCCAGCGAGACTGAAATAAAGGCTCACATTGTTGGGAGGAAATTTATGAGCGGGAAGAGAGAGTTATTGCTTAATGGAAATGAAAATTAACCGTAAAAGGGTTCAGAGGAAAACTGAATCTGTAACAATTTTCACTTTTTATTCATGTAAATATTCATGTGGGAAACGTTTTCCTGGTTCAGAGGGTCTTTGGGAGGGTTGACTATAAAGCACGGTCGGTCTGCATACAGTAAAGACAGCGTATTTTTTTATTGGACAGAAATCTATGCAGTTTCTTGTGACTATTTGAAAAACAAAACGTCTAGTATGTTTGAGTCAATTGAATCCCCATCACCAAAACTGATTAATTTATTTACTTTTTTTAAATTCTTACATTTTTGGTGCTCGCAGGAGGCACTTAAAACTTTTTTGGAGGCACCAAGAACATATACCGGTGGGTGTGGAGCTGTGTCTATGTTAGTGTATCGTACAAACTCACAACACCAAACCAAAATCTGTCTTGCACATACTCTCCTCAGTATTAGTGACTGTTTTTCAGTTTAGTTCACTTTTATTTCTATATTACCAATTCACAACATAAGCTATCACAGGACTCTTCACATGGTAAGGAGAGAGTTTTAGAGTATTATAATGTACAGACAAACCCAGCAAATCCAAACTGTTCCTTTTAAGGAATACTTATGAAGAAAAAACTCTTTTTTTTATCTCCGGCAGAGCGAGGTTCAGGGGAGGCGGTCATCTGCCTCGACTGGTTGGGGTGAGGGCAAAGAGAGAAAAGGTTGACAAGAATAAACACTGGAGAGGTTGGTGAGGCCACTAACTGCAAATCAGAACTGTTACGCTACCTGCAGAGGCACCAAAACTCTCTGAAAGAAATGAGACACAAAGTTAAAGACATGCAGTGGTGGCAAATACAGTGTCTATATAAAGGATTTACCCCTTTTGGAAGTTTTCACCTTTTATTGATTTTAACCAATAACAAAGGTCAATATAATTTGACTTTTTGGACAAGATTTACAAAAAAAAAGCCTTTAAATGTCTTAGTGACAATAGATTTCTACTGGGATGTCTCACCTGAGCAGCTCTGATGCTTGAAAGGTTTAAGCCGAATCCTTGAAGTAAAGCGGATGTCTCCCTCCTGATCCCAAACAGGGAGCTGGTTCCACAGCAGACGAGCCCAATAGTTTCCCTCCCATTTTGCTATAAAATCACACATAGCTGCATTTTTCTGTCTTAAAATGTCCAAATTCCCGCAGCTACACAAGCAGAGGAAACCGTATTTTCCTACAGTTTGCATATGCATCAGTGATGTGTGGTGTTTGTGCACTGCGTACACGTGATGATAATGTTTATTATACATAATTCTCCAGCATCGTCCCTCTGATTCTGCACCTCCCTCCTATCAGTTGACCGTAACGATGTTGATCCTGGAATTGAAACTTTGCTCCGCTCTATTAGTTTTTTCCAATTGTCAGCAAAATGCAAACACAGAAAATTTCACCATTTCTGTGCACTTGCTGCCGCTCTGCACACAAACACACATCCTCCCCCTCGCCTCCTCGGTTTATGGTGATGATCCAAGCGGAGAGTTTTCATGCCAGAGGAAACACAAGCCCTCACCAGCTGGTCACCCCGCCACCAATCAGGTCATCTGCCTCCTCACACACACAACACACACACACGCACACAATCACAGTCATGTTTCCATCGCTTCAGAGGACATTACGCCGACTTAAGTCATTTCCTGGACATTTATCCGATTCCTAATGACTACTTTCTTATACCCAGCACTTATTCTAACCTTAACCTAATCCTAATCTTACCCTTAACCCTAAATCTTCACGCTTGATTGCGATAATTAGCTACAGCGACTTGAATTTTAGTCCCCAAAAGCAGGTCGGTTGCCCGCAATGTGACTGTTTAAACAGATTTATGTCCCCGCAAATATGCGCGGTACAACAACACACATTCACACTAATGCTCGCTCACACCCTCAGGCGAACGCGAGCATGCAGCAGGCAGGCGTACACGCATAAACAGCGGCCGACACGCTTACATATACGTTCCACGCATGCAGAAACGCAGTGGAAGTACACGCTACTCCCACATACTTCACTCCACCTGCGCTGACACACACATCAGAATAATGTGCTTTTTGAGCAGCAGCAGCAGCGGTGAAATGAGTGTATTACTGCACTGCGCTCATTCTTGGAGACTAAAGGCCACCGGGGAACTCAGTACGGTTAAATGGCTGCTAGTAACAACCGCCACACTGTCCGCATTCAAACCTCTGGGACCTCATTATTTATAATAACGCCGCATTGTAAATACTACGAGGTCTAAATAAGGGACGCGGTTCTTGTTTAGCGTCTCCACCCTGGTTGTTGAGAATCCAGTTGAATAAAACAAGCAGCGGCGCAGCTTTCAGCGGAGCAGCATCGTTTTCAGGTGTGACTTCGAATCACGTAGGAGTTAAAAGGAAAATGAACTGGAGCTCTGAAAGATGTTGTTATCGTCCAGGGGATTCTGCAGCGTGGTCTTTCTGTAGACAACGGGCAAAACATAAATTACATAAACACAGAAAGTTGTGAAAGTCATTATGGGGTCATAATAATCAAATTTGTCTGCAGCTCCACCGTTCGGTAGCTCTGGTCGCTGCAGAGAGGAATCGCAGCCCGTGCAGTGGGAATGGAGAAGAGTGGGAACATATAATTCACACCATGAGTCCAACAGCAGTGTGTTTTTGCCGCTGACCATAAAGGCACTCCTCTTTGCTCTGCTTATTTCTGTCTGCCTCTTGAATGTTGTACTTCACATTTAGAATTACTTAAAATGCCAAATACAATAAAAATGCAGGAACCTGTCTCCGTTCCACGCTACCCGGCGACACACATGGTACGGGGAAAATCGACCTCACATACTGTATGGAGTTTCACGTTGGTGAGCTGCACCATAAATTTTACTGACCGCTTTTCTCTTCATCCTGAAACACTGTTTTGACTATGCAAAACAATGGGTGAAATTCAAGCACCACATAAGTCACATAAAACCAAAGAGCTGGTTTCTCCGCATTGCTGTTCTCTCTGTTTTGGTTCCAAGTCTGACCAGAGTTCTGGGTCTGATTTCAATCTCCAGATACTTTTGCAGTGGCCAGGGCTTTCAGTGTCAGGAGGGGGGGAAAAAAAGCTAAATACTGTACAAAAAAACATTGCAAGACGTAATCAGATATGCCATATGACATTTTCTTCCCCCGAACTCAAAGTGCACTCGCTCTCTCTCTCTCTCTCTCACACACACAGCAGCAGCAGCAGACACTTGCACAAAGACAGAAAAGCACTCACATGTATGGATGCAGACACAAAGTACGCTCCAGTAGTCTCACATAAGAGTGCACACAGACATGCATCTGCACAATAACACACAACTGCATTCACTGTCTGCCTGCCTACCAGAAAGTCATAGCCCTTTTCCGCAGACAATCCTTCACTGTTTCCTCCAGTCTCCTAATTGGCTTTACCCGGACCCAGCCCACAGACTTGAGTCAGAAACAATTAAAAACTCTATTTATATTCCTGCAGTGAGCACATGGGCTCCCACAGCGGGTGACTACACACATCAGCCCTCATCATCTGTGTGTGATTTTAAACTTGAGGCTGTTTTCCATATTTATTTGAACGTGGCCAGACTTAAAAAGGTTCGTGGGCCGAACGGCGAAAAGCTCTTTTTGATCACACGAGTAATCTGCAGCTCGTCCAACATTGCCTTTTAAATAAATATCTGATTCAGAAAATATTAGCTTTCTGAGCGGCCTGTTTATTGTTTGAGTTTTCCGAGGCTTAAATTGAGTAAGAAAACACTTTCGCTTTTTTTTTTTTTTTGCGCCGCCATCAGTGATTCCAAAGGCTGGGATTTCAAAAGGGGGGTAATAACCACGTTTCACAAATAAACAATCTCCATCCTCCATCCCACCGAATTGGCTCAACTCTGCAGAGCACTGGTGCTGTTCAGACAGGTAATTACCTTTTGCCCTAACAGCCAATTTTAGAACATACCACAAATGTATAAAGGACAACATACCGAGGAAAGAAGAAAAAAAAAACAACATGTGAACTGGCAAATCTCTTCTACCCATGTAACCAAACCCATGATACGGTCGTAGATTTTTATCAGCGCCCATTTGGTTTTTATTTGTACTGCGGGCGACGGTGGCCTCGTTTAATGACAGGGCGGGATCTAAAATAAGACGTGGCATCGGTTGAATCGGAGATTTAAGATTAAGCTGTCAACATTACAGCAGGGATAGCAATCTTTGCTGGACTTTCGTAATCCGGTGTTGTCACTTTGTCAAAAGGCAACCCGATGCGCGGGGCGGATTGGGGAGCTTTTGCTGCGGAGAACGAGGAAGTGATACCTGACCATGATGCCTGTCAATATGTGTTAATGTAATATATCAGCACTGCTGCTTTAAAAGAGGACACTCACTTGATAACATCATTAATGGTGAATTACTTTGACTGCGTTTGCGGGGCCTCTGATTGCTCTGATGTTCCCTGCTGCCACTGTTTATCCCATTTTCTGAGGAAAAACCCACCAACAATACAGTAATGCTCCGTTATTTGTTCTTTCAACAGGCGGAGAACCGTGTGGATGGTTGCAGACAGCAAATGAAGGCACAATCGAGTGAGTAAAGAAGCCTACGTGGAGATAAAATAAGGCTGGTGTGTGTGCACGGCTGTGGGTGTGTGTGTGTCTATAATATATGAGGTGTTTGTGGAGATGAGCCTTGCGTGCCAGAGGCCACAGCAGGTGCAGCACATCTCTGGAGTGCCGTGTCCTAGTATGTGCCGGGTGGGTGTTCGGGTGGGAGGTATCCTTCCCCCTCATCATCTCAGCTTTCTCCACCTCTCCTAGCTGTCGATATAAATAAAAACAGACAACTCACCACAAAGCAGCAGGAGTCCTCTGGAGAAGACGAGACAAGTTTTTGGGTGAGGGGCAGTGAAGGGCTGTGGTTTGACATTATCCAAGGACACTTGAACCCAGCAGATGATCAGATATTTTAAAAGTTGTTTAGATTCTCTGCCGGTTGGATTTTGCAGTGTGGGGAGAGAACACGTAAATAAGTAGTCATCCATTAGTTTCATATTGGTTTCCTGTTGATCTTGGGGGGTGATCGTAGTGAAAAGAAACCAACATGTTGCGTTCCACTTGGCATTCTCCTTCCCTTCTCCTATCTGCGTGTTACTGTTTTCCCTTTCGATGCTGAAAACAACATCAAAAATTCCAAGCAACAATCTACACACTGTTTTGATCAAGGTTTCTACTGCGCCTGCTTGGTTCTTTGAGTAAATTAGCCATTTTTATGACATTGCTCACCTGTTACCATGCAAATGTTTGACTAAATGACTCTGATGTGCAGGCACACTGTCTCTGCAAACTGGGTCTAGCACCGCCCAAGATATTTGATACCTGATTATCAAATTATGTTTGTCTTATCACAAAGCCAGCGGACGTCTTTTATTGGTTTTTATGACGTTTCCTTTTGTAGGCAATTAGCCTAATTGTGATTGTAAAATATTTGTCTTTGCACATGAAATTGTCCAACCAAAACAAGTTTCACCACGTCACCATTTTGCAGAGAAACAGTTGGTGCTTCCTGGCCGTAGCTCCGCCCACAATGACTGTGATTGGTTTAGAGAATTACAAACAAGCTGCACCATTTTTTCCTCCTCTAGCAGAATGATCATTGGTGCAGCCAGACCAATTTCCAGAGATAGCTCTGGCTATGCAAGACTAATCTCAACCTCACATTTTTTTAGCCAGTGTTGCAGTTCTTTTATTTCACTGTCTGTACACAAAACTAATATACTAATTTTACTGAAGAACACAGAGTCTGATCTCTTACATCAACATTTCTCAGACTTGAAGTGATTCAGTACAGTTTCCAAAGATAGACTGTGGATCGACAAGCGGAAATAAACACGCTTTGCATTGGCAGGTAGTTTAGAAGGCTCTGTGCGTCTATGTTTCAAGGAACATGGTTGGTCAAGCTGGCAGGTACACACTGAAATCTGACAGGCAGTTAGAACATTTGCAACAAATAATCAAAATGGCAAAGCAAAACAGATCTTAAGTAGCCAGAAATAGCAGGACCCGAAGGCTCAGAGGCACCAGAGTTGGGTTTTTTGCCGCCTTATGCAAATACAGGAACTAATTGCTGAGTAGGAGCAGTTGGGTCGGGAGGTGACCCAGTGTGCAAGAAGAAGAAGCTTTATTGTCATTATACTGATCTGCAATACAATGAAATTTCAGAGGCACTCCCTGACTAAAACGTGTACAAAACAAAAGTCTATAAAAAGCCATTCTCAAAACAAATATCATTTCAAGACTTAAAAGGTCAATGCTGAAGTACAAAGTGTAGCAGCACAGGAAGTAGATGATAACAAGTACATGAGTGCAAGTAGAGAACGGCTGCAGCTACATTCAGAAAACACAATGTGACTCGAGAGAGAACCCTGACAGTTTTAAAAATACAGTTTTAGAATCTTCATCCCTTCTAACACACCTTAAAATGAATCTTACAGGAACCATCATGCACATTGGAAATACATGTGCGAGGGGAATCAGGAAGCAGAGGGTTGGTTGCTCAGTTATAGTGTCATGTGACAGGGAAGTGACGAATCAGGGAGGGACACGCGGTGACTGATAAGACCCAGTCAGGTAAGGAAAGTTGGTGTCTGCATCATCTTTTCCAAAAGTCATTTGTGCAAAGGGAGTTTCTCAAACACGTCACCTTAAGAGGACTTTTCCAAAGAGTTTTTTTGTTGACCTGAAACTAATGAAAACAGCTCCATTAAAAACACACCTGTGAACATTTATATAAGACATTAGGTGTCTTGAAGTCAGAGGAGGCAGGAGACATCATGATAGGTAAGTAATAGTTTGTGTTGATGGTTAAATCTCCTGATCGGAGTTGTTCGTTGACAAATCAAGGCCCCTACTGTCCTTATTTCTGTTCATGCCAGGATTTAACTAAACCACAAATGTACATGTAGAGTAGAAGAGGATCCTGTTTTGCACGACAACGTCACATCAACAACTCAGAATCTTAAGACACAGACAGTGAGGCGTCAAGGACCTAAATACCAAAAGTGAATTTTAAGCCTCGTTCACTCTAGATTTGTTTGTCAGTAGGAGACAGGATGATTTTATTATTACCTTCTCTTACCCCCTCCCGACTAATAATTACAGCCGAGATGACCCGCTGTTATCAGCAAACCTGTCCACGACGACATGCTTGTGTTTTAAAGTGGATCAGGGAGGAAGATCGTCTTTCCTTCTCCTGCGTTTTATCTGCCTTAGTGTGAAATTTGAGGAAAAAAGTGTTCTTTCTTGCCAATCTGATCGATGGAAACATGTCAGCATTTTGTTCTATTTGGGAACCAACACAGTAAGAGGAGAGATACACTCCATCACACGTTGTTGAACTTCTATAGAAAGATTTCTATAGAAAACGTGTAAGTTATATCCCACAAACTACTCAGGAAGGGGACTTACTTTCTCTCAGTAAACTTTACATCACCGACTTCAGCTGGCTGAATAGAGTTGTGTACTTTTTGCATATTAAGAACTGAAGCCTTTGAAGGAATGAAGACATCCCGCTTTGCCTGTGGGAGTCCCGTTATGAACTGTTGGAGACTAGCAAAATCCCCTTCCTCCATTCCTCCGGCCCACATATATCTCCCGCCATCTCCGTTCCTTCTGTCCGCTCCTCTTCCACCCCCACACCTTCTTTTCCCTCGTCTTCCTCCCCCTACGCCCTCCTCCAGTCTCCTGCAGTAATGGATTACATGTCTCCACTCAGCCTTTCCTGTCCTCAGTGAATCATGGGGCTGAAGCCAAGGGTGGACTTCAGGGGTAGGTGGGAACTCCAGCAAACCGAGGGGAAACTCCAGATATTGGGTTACTGTGTTCTTAGCTCCAGATATGATGTAGTGAGTGCGAGCATGGGTGCATAGTGGGGCCTTTCAGTGTCCCACACATTCATCGCAGGGTGAGGTTGATGTGGAAATATGGGATGAATCTGTGGTGTGAGGGGAGGAAGAGGCAAGAGGGTGATGCTGGAGGGATTCAAGGGGGAGACACTAGCGCTGCTGCTATATATCTCACAGACTGGGATGTTAGGTGTGTACACAACCTTTGTGTCTGCTTGCACCCCAGTTTCCACAACACACGTTGGTTTTAGCAAAGCAGAAATATCCATCATCATTTATTGGATGCTATACAAAAAGAGCATACCTGAAAACTTTGAATGCTAACTGTTTTAGCTGTATACACCCTCTATAGAGGACTGAGTCACTTATTTCTTGATTACAATACACATTTTAATACAACGAGAACGAGAAAAAACTAAAACACAGACATGGATTGAAGCAGTTTAGAGCTAAGACACTACAGCAGGAAACATCAGCATCTGTAACATGAAATTAATTCTGATGCCTGATTCACTGCAACGCAACTAACATCAGAGCTCCCTGTCATGCCAGATGATATTTATTTGCTTTGTCTGTTAGTTGTGTCTGCAGCGGCTGTCTGTGGTCGTCTGGGACGGCAGGACTTTGTTGGCTTTGTTCCGTCTTTTGGCTTTGGCTCCTGTGCATGTCAAGCCCCAAAGCTTAGATGCAGCGGTAGATTTGTTGGGCGGCTGTAAAATACTATTACGGTGGAGTGAGGACAGCGCTGAAAGCATAGCATAGCTGTAGTTCATCGACTAACATCTTAACTCCCCTTTTTCATCCCTGTAAATCAGGCTAGTCAGGGGCTTAAGTGCCTGACACAGCCAAGGGACACACCATTCAGACGCTGCTGAAGAGGTGGGGGGATGACTGAGCGAGTCGAGAAGACAGAGTTGTTCCATTGCACAAAATACCCACACTGAGCTCGCTCTGAGGTGCAGCGCAATATGAAAACTCTTCAGTTTTCCAATGGAACACTGCAGTAATTTTGCTTTAACATCATCAACAATATGGCAGCATCCCATAACCTTTGAGAGTGAGCCAGCAGCACAATTGATTCAATATAAACTCAACTTCATTTCATCTCAGCGTTTGGAGTGAAACTGTGAAAATCTCTAGGGTTTATATTACAAAATTAAAGATTATGTTACTAAAGTAGTTTAAAAGGCAATTTGCATTTGGGCCAAGCACTATTTGCTAATAGTCTAATACTTTGTTTTGTGCTCCATTAAGGCGTAGTATGCACACAGTATAATCATGCTCACATGGCTAGCTGTAAGACTGTCACGCCATTTGAAAACGTGGCACCCATGTGATGCTGATGGACATAGACTTCAGGTATGAGCTGACCATTTTCGCTGTCTTTCTCTTTCCCGTCCGCTATCAGCAACGACAACAACCTCTGAACAGCAGCCTATTCGCTGAAAATAGTCAATTTTGAAGAAGGTTTAGATTGTGCAATATAGTTTGTTCAGTGAATTATCCATTTTCATCACACTTCTTGTCTCTCTGTTTGCAAAAGTTTCACCAACTCCCATGTCGCTACTTTGGAGGGGCACCATCACTGCATCCCGGGCTTAGTGTTGCCCAAGACAATTGGTTTAAAGAAATGGAACAAAGCCAGAGCTACTGCTTTCTTGTGTCAGTTATTGTTTTCATCAGTGGTTTATTCCATGAAATCCCAGTAACAAGGATGAAAAATACAGATTTTTTCAAATTACAAAAGATATAAAACATTCATTACTAAACATGATGCAAGTTTGAAAGCCTTTATAAGTGTTAAAGCACAATGCACATGACCAATACGTTTGTGCAGCTATATATATTTGTCGAAGGAGATAAACAGCGTGTATGAGCTTTTGAATCCATGTTTTGCAGTTAGGTCACCCGCATAAGGAATCTAACAGACAGTATATTGTTGTGTAGGGTGCCTTTGTGACAATAAAAGTCCTAGTTTTTGCAGTTTCTTTTCTTCTAAGCGCCGTAAATCTTTTACTTCACCAACATAAACAATATTTTTCAGCCTCTCCCACCAAATCTTGACGTATGTAATTCGAAATAACTCAATTACACGCTGTATTTAAATATGAAAGCTGGATCTCTGAGGAGTCAGCCAAAGGTTCTATCAGTAAAATAACACAATCTTTATAAATATTACACTATTCCTCAATCAGACACCAACCCACTCCCTAAAAACCATAAACCATCGAGTTTAGCTGTTGAAATAAGGTTTGGGTTTGAAGCTAAGGCCTTTTGGCAGATTTGCAGCTCGCATTAATAAACAAGAAAGGGGTTTCTTTTTGTCAGCTTAGTATATATTTTAAGGTAAAAGCCAAAATAATTTCTTTAATGTTTTTGTTAATGAGCTTCAAGATACAAAGGGTCAAAGTTACTCAGACATCCGCCAGCTTAAGCTTGAGAGTCGTAACTTTAGACCCTGATCCAAACGTTTCATCTTTATTAAGATATTTAAGTTCTTTCCTTCACACAGCAAGAGAAGAAAAATAAACAGCTTTGTAGTGTGAAGAACTAAGTTGTTGGGTCAACTGACTAATACAGATCCATCAGTTACATTTATAGTCTTTTCCTTTTTAATAAAATGAGTGATAGGGTGCATCTAATAACTGTCTTCATTGCACTCTTTATTACAATCCACACAGGTTTTCATAACTCATACCTTGTTCCTTCACGCTATCCCCATACATGCACTAAAACCCGTCCTGCAGCTAACGCGCTCGTTTTAATTTGGCCTCCTGTCATGCGTAATTCCACTTCAGTTTGCCTCCACTTCTACCAACGCTGCCTGTTTTCCTGCTTAGAATTAATCAAACTCGGCACGTTCAACTTCAAATGGACAGAAGCCGTCTGAAGTGCCAAAATCTCTGTAGCGCCGAGTCCCTAATGAGCTCAGAGTTGCCGTTTTCACCTGACTCCCCACTATTTATTACCTGCGCAACATATGAAATACCTTCACAGCAGGGGGCGGCTGCAGTCTTTTCATCAGAGAGGTACGACGGGTTGCATCACCTGATTGTGGCCTGCAGCCACGGTAAACCTCCACCACTCTGTAAAGATGGTAGATTCTGCTCAAGAACATGCTCTACGGTGGCTGTCATTACGTAACACAGCGCCCTGTTATTTCTACTGTACTGTGGCACTTATGTACTCTGCACATGCGATGCTGTGTCACACCAAAATATGCATTAGCTACTAGGTCCACGGTGCAAAAACGTATTAGTTTTACCATAGAGGCTGTAAGATTATGAGATATTTCACCTCACGGGAATCGCAGGTTTCTTAAGGTTTGCATATAAAAAGAAGAAAAAAGTCCAAAGGATGAAGAATCCTATGTTGAACCTTCCACTAACTGCATACTTTTGTTTTTATTCAGTTTCCTGTTACTATGTTTACTACTTTTGACTCATTTTTTTACATTTAAAACACAAAAACAGCCAAGTTAGGCTTAGAAAAAGTTGGTTTTGCTTATGATACACTCGCTAAGCACAAACCTCCAATTGTATATTGGAAAGCTGATGAGTCCCGCCTGAAAAATAGCCCCTAAAAAATGTTAGCATGTCACAGTTTTACAGCCGTCCTTGTGAAAATAATGTGTTTTGTGCTGTGGATATGCTGCAGTATTTCTGGCTTCACTGTCAGCAGTTTATGCTGCAAATTACTTTTACAGGATACTTATTAGAGGCCAAAACTACTCCCAAAAAATGTCAGTTTAGTGCAAAATAAATGCATCATAATTGTTTCTTTTATTAGCCTTTTAGCCTTCTCATTCTGCATTATAGGTACTCTACTAGACGTAAACTCCTGTAGACAGTAATTTAAGTCAGAGAAAGCCATTATACGTTATTTATCATCATTTAAATAAGCTTTGGTGAACAAAAGTTAATACAACTAATCTGAGAAAACATCATCTTTGTCCCTTTTATACATATTTATTTTTCTGTTTTCTCATGTTTTATTAATTTTCCAGTCGTGCTTTATGAAAAGTAGTGGAAAGAGGAAGGCAGAAACACAGGATAGCAATCAGATGGAGCCACTCTCGCAGCTTGTGCAGTTCAAAAACTTTACAAACAGCATTTAAAGGGATCATCAGACTGAAACCAAAAGCTTTTCCAGTTACTCTGGAAGGCCATAAAATGGATAATGGTAATGAATTGTGTTCTCCAACTTTACTTTCTTTTTGCAAAGGCATGCTGCACCTTTATGAGGCAAAGACTCCCTTTCTCTCCTTCATTTCCCAGATTAACTGGCCTGCGTATTAAAGTCTTGGCTTGATGTCAGTGACTCAGTAAAAGAAATGAAATCAACTAAATTGAGCTGGATTCGCAACATCTGTCCTCTACAAAATGAGCAAATAAAAAGGCTGGAGTAAATTTTGCATTTCTACAAATTGTTCGGTGCACTCTTTGAGATTAAATGTTAGTATCTTGGAAATGCATTCAAAGAACTCGAATGCATTTACATTTTAGGCAGCTAATACCTTTGGAGCGAGTGACCTACAGTGAATGTAATAGAGCTGGATGTGTAGTTTTCCAACTGAGCGAGTGGAACACTTATATTTACTGTAACAGAGAAAGTACGCTGCTGTGTTCGGACTGTTTCAGAGCAAGTTTAAAACCAAAACACATTCATGAGAATCTTCAAACATCTGCAGTAGTCTGTGCACCAGCAGACCTCTGAGTGACTGAATGAGTCACCTCAGTTCGGGTTTTGGGATTCCCCGTCAACCACCATGGCCTCCATACAGACTTATAGTGAGGAATGGGCAGAATGTGAAGCCCTGATGTTTCCTGGTTAAACAGACAGATGTGTTGCTGCAGTAAATGAGGTGTTGAAAGAAGAAAACCCTTCACGTAGCCCTCTCCCCTACCTTTCACCGCTGACATGCTAGATTCTTCTTCATTTACCTCCAACCCCTATTCCATCTGACCATCTCTTCTCCTTTGCCGTTGCTGCCCGTCCACGCTTGGAGCTACTTTGTTTATGGCAAAAACACTAATTTGACGTAACTGAAATGATCCATAAAATTACGAGAAAATTAAGGGTTTGCTGAGTTTTTATTGCCCCTCGAGTCCATAAAATACATGTTTTTTGACACCTGGAAGGCTGCGAATGTTTGGAATAAACACCTCATTCAATCAGAAGTCGCTAAGGAAAAAGTTCCTTCATTAAACAGAGTTGTATTGTTAAAGAAAACCGGACGTGGAAATGTGAACGGCACATTCTCGGCAAGCGAGCTTCGTTTTCCGAAAGTTTCCCCGCCGTCTTCATTCTTAAGCGTAAATGATCAGCCCTTTACTCAGCATCTCTGTTAAGGTGGTTTTGCACATTTTTCCACTTGTGTAATATTAGAGAGCCACGAATCGGCATTTATTCCACTGTAGTGCTAATCTATTAGCTACAATCATAGACAGTTACCTTATTCAGATATTGTTTTCCTGCATCTTTGCTAAATATATCGTAGAAAAAAAAAACTTGTCCGATTTAAAACCAGCTTTTTTTCATCAACCCTCTCCTCATCGGCCAAAAGTGTACTTAAGACCTTCGAGCTTTAACACCGGGAGGATGAATGTTCCCTATGTTCTGGCACGAGTGTGAATACTGTTTGATTGGAACAAGGTGGCATGCACTTGATTTAACCCCTGAAAGGCATGTCTGCCCGAATTCTCTCCTAATTTGACTAATCAGAGTCTGGCCTGTCACAATGGCCTCCAAAGCCAGAGCAGCCTGAGAAATATGTGCCTCGACTGGCCTAATGACATTTTACACGTAATAAACTTACTCTTGGACACCATTTACCACTACAGGGAGCCGGTCTGAGAATTTGACACGACTTTTACAAGGCCCGGGGTAGTTGCCTTTCTCTAAACTGCTCTCGCCTGGGGTGAAAATTATTGTAAAGTTGGTGATTAAACTGAATCGTCAATGCAGGGAGGAAGGCTGGCGGCTAGCTGCTGATTAGGAAATATATCGATACGGTGCTGTGTTGTGCTGTTTCGTGAATCTTACATGCACTTTGAGCGCTGCAGGTGAGAAAATGTAGTTCTTTGACAAGTGAGATTTTACCAGTTTTATCCCTCATTGCATCTGGAAATCTGTGGAAAGAGCCAATAATTGTCCTTTTTTTTAACAGCAATACCATATAATTTAATAACTCTGTTAAACTGAGGTTTTTCTGGTGGTGGCTACATGATTTAATAGAATTTTATAACTTTATTGGACAGTTTGTGTTTCGCATTTGTCTATTGTGGCGTAAAGTTTGCACTCTTTCCATCGCTTCCTGGAGGTGGCGCCCTTCTCTGACAAAGAGGATTAAGCAAATAAGGTTGCTTGTTGCCTCCGTGTTAGAGGCCGGAGGAACGGTCTCGTTTTGTGATTAAGTCTCGTAGTACAGGTGTACGCGTCGACATTCTGCCTGTTGCCGCATTAACTGTAATAATGATGGCAACAACTGTAATCAGGACCTTAATGACAAACAGCGTGAAAGCTGCAGACAGAGGAAGAGAGAAAGAGTGGAAGTGACAGAGGGAAAGAAACGAGTGCACGGGAAAATTGACCCCCCAAAAAGCTGCCATTGTAGATGATGGATTTCTCCCTAATCGAAACAGTTTGCCCAGTCGCCCAGCTGGGCTTCATGTGCTTTTGATTACTCTCCGCCATTTAGTTCCACAAAATTACATGCTGCCTAATGGCCTTTTAATGGTTATAGGTTTCTCTGCTCTTTAATGAGCCTGCACCAGTTGGTTGCTAATGCCCTATGGAAATTTGGCAAACGTCCAGTGTGGTTAAGTATATTTCCCTCCAGTTTACAACTTTGTTGTGTGAAATCACAAACAAGGAGGCTGGTGTGAGATGTGGAAATGCAGCTCCTACTTCTCCTGTTGGCCTGTTTTGTTTTACTGTGGAGCAGCTCCATAATTGTGCTATTAGGCATTTGATTGTTTGCACTCTTGTGCTCCCTGTAATTTTTCTGAGGTGATAATGTGGCAACTATTCTGTCTTTTGCACACATTTTGCAACACACGCATTCACTTAGCTCAACGCAGCACGGCACGCCGAGCTAATGCAGTGGTAAACAACACGCTAAGACACGCGGGAACGCCGAGCTTTTCTTGCGTCTCAACTTTGCAGCAGGACGCGTAAACAGACGGCGGCTCTCGGGAATCGACGCGGGTCAAGTGGTCAAGGTGACGGAGTTCGCCCCCCCCGAGCTGACCTTAATCATCGCCACGGCCATTACTGATGTGTTTGGGTGATTCCATCTCAACAGCACGTCTGTTTTTGTGTCCTCGTGTGCGTGCACATGTATCTATGTGTGTGTTTGTGTCTTAATGGGGACGTTAGCAGCTGCTTTTTGATGAGTGCCTGTTTACTGGACCTAATTAAGCAGAAAACGGCCACACATATCCCCTGCTAAAGTAGGACCCCAAACAGATGGCCTGAGGACCCATGAGGCCGTCTGACACCTTGCCCGCCCTGGATGGCCACTCAGCAACACACACACACACACACACACAGACACACACAGACACACAAAAAGCAGGCCAGTCTTTAGTGTCCCTGTCAACACCATCCCACTTGAAACACAATTATTATCATCATAACAGAAGTTCCCATTTGATAAAAAGCGCTGGGCCAGATCAGCGGGAACACTGACACGTGAATAGATGGTTATGTTTGTCAGTATTTCAGCTCATCTCGTTGCTGTGAGCACTGTGGGGCAGAGCACATTGTGAATATTTTCACCGAAAAGTTGTGCGACTGAACTTCTGTTTTCTGTCTCGCGCTCACTTCTCGTGGGTTATTCCCCTCCTTTAAGCCCTTCTTCAGAATCTGACAGGTCTTGGGCAAAAACAAACCGCCCGATCGCCCCGAGGTGGAACTCTGGGATACGTCTTCCGCTTTGTTATTCCTAATATTGCTTTACCTGTCTGGAGTCTGACAGAAGCTCACCTGAGGGAACGTGCAGGACTTCTGCCGACACTAAACGGATCACGGAAGCAGCTCGCTACACGCCTTGTTGATGAAGACATCACCACATAGCTATGCAAGGGGAGAGATGAATCCCCAGACCGCAGGCACTGTCATGTTTTAAGGAGTTTTAACAGTTACAAATGTGAGCTGAGGAGGCACTCGTGTAGTTAACCCTTCTGGTTCTCTGTCGAGGACACGACGAGTAGCTCTAACACTTCTACTGCTGCATCTACTGTCTGCTTACTGCTGTCCCCACTAACACCACCTTTGTGAGGGTACTGCTGCTACTGCAGACACAAATATCACTGCTGACAAAACACAGGTGCTGCTAAACTCAAACTATACTCCATATCTGCTAGTCTGACTATCCTCAAAAGGGTTCATATATGTTTTTAATATATAATTCAGTGTTAATAATAATTTTCTCCTCGAAATGTCCTTCAGAGGTTGCACGTCATGACTTATTTGGACCGTCCTTGTTGCACTGCTTTTAAGGACGATGAGCTCCGGACCCCCGCTGTGACTTGGAAATACAGTATGTGTGTGAGTGCATGTATGTGTGTGTCCGTGTGTGTGTGTGTGTGTGTGTCAGAGGGAGGTAGAGTAGTACTCTAGAGGGCAGCAAGAGACCATGTAGGATGACGAGTGGCGCCTCCATGATATTTCCAATGGGGTGGCCAAGGGGTGGTTGTGTTCGGGTGGCAGCCTATTTTAGTGTGTTTGCACATGGCACGCACTTTTTTTTTTATTTTTATTTTTATTGCATCTCGGCTTTTCTACCAGTTATGGATGCAGCCGCGCAACGGCAGCGGTAAAAACAGCTTGTGGACCAGACACCTGCAGTTGAGGGATGCTGGAGCTAATACGGGGTGGCCAGTCATGTTCCAGGCATCGATGTGCCTGCTTTGAAAGATTTGTGACCGTTTATTGTTAGAAAAAAGGGTCCAGTCACAACCCTGCTCTGAGTAAAGACGTTAAAAAATGACTGACAAACCCTTTGAATCATTATGAATGATCGCTTGTTAACGACTGAAATCTTTTTATTGACGGCCACAGTAGACTTTAAGTTTAAAATTACACACGACTGTCGAGCCAACGGAGCTCAGACTAAAACGGCAACGTGTCCGGTGATCGGTCCATACATCATCTGTGATAAACAGGCCAACATTCCATGCTAGTCCATGAAAATCACCTTCATACAGTTTTACAGCATGTTGATAATAAGAGCTGAACTCTATTACAGGATTGTCCGCTGTCATCACAGTCCCAGAGTAGACTGAGGAGGGCCAGAAACCCGACTCTGCTGTTTGTGAGTCCAGGGACGAACAAGCAGGATTAGTCTCGGAATGATAAGGCCGCAGAACATTGTGAACCCGCACCAACAGTCTTTGAGTCTGTATCCCCTGCCGACAACATGCTATGTTTTAACATTATGTTCCTGCTGCACTGTGCGTACGCCGTAAATCACTGTATCAAAGAGGCATGGAATGGCATTGGGTGATACGAGGCCTTGTCAGTAGCCTTCTGTCAGACTCTCAGTCAGCTAACGGGGGCAGATGAAGCTGATGGCACACAGCCACATGCTTGTTTTAATGGAATATTGGCTGCTGGAAGCTCGCGGCGCCACTGGACAGCTATTGTAGTGGAATTTTAAAGAAAGCACATTTTTAACATCTGTTTAATCACTTTTCACGGCGAGGTGGGGGACGTCCCTGATTGCAAATAGGAAGAAGTTGCAGTTGGCAAAAATACTGCATGTAAGCAATTGAAAAAAAAATTCCTGATCTCATTATTTAGCATTAGTGTACATCCAAAGAGATTATTTCAAGTGCGCACCTGACCTTTCCCGATGTAAACGCTGCCGCCGTCGCACCGGCCCTCTCGCGAGTGCAAAGATGCCAACATAACTGACTATATTTGGGAGAAAAATAGGTCAATGACACACAAAGAGACAACGGCCCGAGTTTGGCAAACGCTGTTGCCATAAACAGGGTGATCAGTGTGTAAATGTCACCAGTCTTGGGAGCTACACAGGGCTTTTAATTTGTTAGCTTTTATTACCTATCATAGAGACAAAATGCCTGTTATGCGCTGCCAAATCCACTCTACATGCCCAAACGGCCCTTGACCTTTTATACTTGAGTTTACAGCATGGAAAACCTCGCCACGCCGCCCGTGCAGAGCCAGCGTACAGTAGCTCATAACTTAGCATATAATAAATGAGTGCCCTGTCAAAGGCCAATCTGGGGCCCCGTTAAACATCTCAATTTGAGGTTCACAGCCAAAATAAAATGTTATTTGGAGAACGGTGTCAAAGCAGACGAGTCTGTTGCTAACATCGTGACATTAAATGCCTTCTTTAATCCTCTCAGTGCACGCGCTTACTGTATGTTTGCACGCTCGCATACTGTACGTGGCTAAAACGAATGGAAAGGGTGAATTAACACGGTGGAAATGGACACGGGGCCCCGCTGAGGATCTATTACAGCCGCACAGAGTCAAGCACGCGCACGATCTTCATTTCATTTTGCAGGCACAAATTGAGCAGAGTCAAGCAGAACAATGAAATTATGTCATGTATTTATTCACACACATGCACGTTAGGCATATGAATAAAAAGCAAATAAGACAGATTTAATTTCGGGAACATCAGTGCACAGCAGCAAATTTCTTGGATACACTTTAGATTACGTCGGGGCTCTCTTATTGAATAATAGATCTTAGCAGCCCCAAACTCTGATTGTACATCTTTTTTTTTTGCTATTTGATTTGATAAGTTGCCTTGCTAAATTTAGATTCCGTGTAATCAAATCGCGCTAACCTCGTTACGTACTTGCAGATGAGCCGAGGTACGGCTTTCATCTTACGACCATCAAGGCGAGTCTTAAAGCTAATATTAGTTTACTTGAGCTGATAGCTTACTTTTGGCTGAAGCAAATGAAGGTGTTGGTTTGATGTCTTAAGATGATCATTTATCACTTGAAATAAGCTTAAAGTGACACAGTTCTGCCAAAATGAAGCAGATATTTATTTATTAGGACACACAGATGATTTACAGATCTCATAATTTGAGCATTATCTTTAAATCATCAAGTATTTTTTGTCTAAACTGTGAGCATTTCAGCATATTCTTGCATCTAATTCAGGACAGAAGTCACTTTTCAGCAGCTTTTTTCCTCATAGCATGATATTGAACACATGATGATCACAAATGTGTGCTGAAAGTGGACACACAGAGCGTTGAAAACGACACCTTGTGTTTTAAGAGTGCATCTTTATTTAGCAAGATGCTTTCCACGGTGGCTTTATGGGGCTGGATGCTGTCTGTCTGAATCACCCCTTTTAGTTAGAGAGGGGCCATTAACAGCTAATGCTATCCAGTGCTAAACTGTGCGGGAGGTAATGAGACCTCGGGCTCACGACACTTATCTCCCTCCACAGTTACAGCCGCAACATGGCTGCCAGCCCGACGTCGTATAGCCGGGGAGAAACTCAAGACGGTGTGAAGTATCAGCGTCTCAGTCTCTGCTCACAGATAGCAGCGAGTTTAAACGCCGCCGTCTTGTACTTGAGGGAGAGGCGGTCCAGCCGGTATGCCGGGCGCTGGCTTCTGTCATGCCACGGAGTGCAGCGCCGTACCCATTTGTCTTCCAGCGTATGGAGCCATAAAGCTGACATAGTGACAGTAACGTCACAGCGGCCTAATAAAACTTTACAGCGCACATATCTGAAGCAGGAAAGGAGAACAACAAGAATAGTAATTATGTAACCGAAGCATATGTGTCTCACATCTTAGACTAACCGGGCCCGGTCCTGCCTGGACCGGCTTTAACTGGTCAGTACGCGTTTGAGCTTCTGACATGAGTTTGTAGAGGATGTTGCTCGACCACACAAGACAAGCATTTGCTCAGAAATATACTGGTCACTGGCCAGTTAAGCTGCAACTCATGAAAATGCACTACTAAAGTCAAATAACATTTTCCAGCATTTGACCAGATGATCATGTGCACTTGAGCAAGTTTTGGTCAGTGTTTTCAGCTGTTTTCCTGTAAAAACTAATGCTCTGCCAGCATGTAGTTTAACTTTTAAAGGCAAGCTTTCAAAGACTAGTTGTAACCACAAGCTGGTTTAAGATGGTCAGGATGGAGAGACACATGTAACACTGCATCTAACTATTATTATAAGAAGAAATAACAGATAATCTTTGCAAATTGTTGTAAATATTGGTGGAAAAAAAATAGTTTCTGCCCTCTGACCCCCAACACCTTCAGTGGGTTTGAAAGGCCTGTTATTTTTAAAACAAAAAGTCCAAATGGCGCCATTAATCATCACCAGAAACTGGAAAAACAGAAGGAATCATTTGATGGTCCTAAAACTATCTTTCCATTAGAAAGCTAAACCAAATCTAAGCTTAAAACTGGGATATTTCACTTTATCACTATATTCTACGTGTCTCATGCAAAATTTCCCCCAAAATAAAACCTTTGCTTTAACCAGATTCTGTAAAACGACAAAAAAGTTCTGCTCCTTGTTGCGACCATGAATCCATTCATTAGCAACTCAGCTGCGAGTCACGTGACAAACTTTTCGGTTGAACTGCAGGCAGTGTTCACACTGAGCAGATAAGAGACAAGTAGATAATCAAACCTAATTAATAAAACATCTATAGTGTGCATAGCCACCATTTCCCCCCCAGTCTTGCTTCCACCTTTAGGCACTTGAAATAAGTCGTAGATGTTGATTCTAGATTTGTAATTGTAAGCTTTTGTCTTTTTATATTTTCTAATGATTTGTGGTGCTGTCAGTTCGATAAAGTGCACATGTGACATTTTGAAGTTGTCACAGGAGCAGTAAAGAGTTAAATATTCCTAATGTGTACTTTATTTCTACTCCCAAGTTTTAAAAGTGCTACGCTCACTCAGATGAGGATTTAAGCACATGAAGTAACTCAAACATTTTAATTACTTTCCGGCCCTCCACATCCTGCAGCATCTACTCAGCGGTGGAGTTGATTATGCAAATGAGGTGTCGATTGGGACTACCTGTGGCGAGGAAGGATACCAAGACTTACTTTCTAATATTTAATAAAACTCCATACGGTCACGACGCATCAACCCGCCCGTGCAGTTTGACAGATTAAAAGCGTAGCGTTTTAAAAAAAGCGGTTTCATTTCAGCAGAGCACCGCTGGCTCAGCGCTTTGACCGGTCAGAGGAGGTGTTAAAGAGGCGAGGCCGATCCGCGCCGGCGTGAGTTACATGAGCTCCGGTACTTAGTGAGGCTGAGGATTTGGATGTAAGTAGGAGCAGAGTGATCCGGGGCAAGGGTGATGACTCAAGGTGGATTTGTGACACGGCAAATAGTTTGTGTCTTCTTCGGATGTTGGTTCAGGATTTCAGCTGGGACTGAAATCTGACATCACAGCTCTTTTTTTTTTTTCCCGTTTTTTTCTTCCTTGTTTGGTTATTTTAAGGAACCCTTTTGTTGCTCCCAATAAGATTTATTCCTGAAATACAACATGCCAGAGGTGAGGCTGACTTTTTAAAAAGCAGATTTCTTAAACTATATCTTAGAAAGTGGCAAAAATATCAAATCTCTGTTGTCGTGCGGCCATTTTAAAAGCGTAAATGTACCTAACATACGTGTTGCAGAATTATTTTAATCTGCATTTTATCAGGGAAGCATCTAAAGAGACCTCGGCGTGTGAGTTTGCCACATCAGCTGTCAGTTCTGTAGAAGCGCCCTCCGACAGTTTCATCACCGTGTTCTCCGCTTTGGCACGAGGCAGCAGCAGCAAGACAGGTGGCAGGAAGTTATTTCAATAATTAGTAGTAATATCATCAGCTCCCACCCCGGCCCACCAGCACACACACACACACACACACACACATCCTCATGGCAGCACATGCTGATCGCTGCTCGCAGGGTGTCAGTGTATCCCAGCATGCAGTTTGGACGTCTAAAATAGGCCCCTGCACAGCTGGGGCTGCAGGAATCGGTGGGGTTGATGATGGCGGCGGTGGTGGTGGTGGTGGGAGGGAGGCGGAGGCTTACCAGCTAGTTCCTGTTTGCAAACACTCATACCGAAACTGGCTCGTGTGGTTTGTCATGCTTCATGCGCTGTCTTCCCCCCCCCACCCCTCTCCTCGGACTGATTCATGCAGAACGGCGCTTTAAGTTCCCTGGCAGCGATCAAGGACAGACGCTGGCGCGCAGATCAAGGGCAGGAGTTGGCCTTCGCCGCGCGCTCGAGAATGTTGCACCTGTCTAATAGTTATGTGCGGGCGATCCATTTTGTCGGCGTGCGCTATTGTTACAAGTTGCTGAAACCGAGTAATTAATTTGCTTGTCGTCTAATGAAGGACGTGACGAGCGTCCCGCCGGGAGGCAGCGCAGGCTGGAGTTTAACTAAGTGGACTAGTGGGTGAATAATTAGTACTTCTTACTTTAAACGGGATTATTTTTAACCTTAACGATTCAATTCAAATAGCTTTATTTATCCCCTAGGGGCAATTTAAAAGCTCACTGAGGATTTATTATAAAGACACAAACAAACTCATCATAAATATCTTGTTATGTTACATGAGATGACTTTTGGGGACATGAGCTCCACGGTCCTGATGTGGTCTGAAGCTGCCCCCGCTTTAGGGTGGATGTACAATAAAACTAAAGCGTATTGTTTGGAAAATGCATTCGTAAGTTCCTGCAAGACAAATAATGAGGAAAATGTGCTGCTGAACCTAAAAGAAATCCCTCCGCTGTCATATTTCCTCATTTCCTTCCCAGAAAAATTCCAGCGTTCCCACTCTGCCTCTTGAAAGCAGCTTTTAATCAACATCCTATCACTTTATTAATTTAACCCAGAGAGAGTCGGCGGCGGGAGGGAATGAGGGGAAAGGTTCTTTGACACTTTACATTTTCCACTACAGATGTGTTATATTTTAGTGAGTGGCTTCAACAAAGGAGACGTTTTGTTTTGAGTTCGAGAAATTACAATGGAACAATTAAAATAAATCTCGAGGTGAACTTCCATTAACCTCGGCTTGGTTTGGGTTTCAGCTCGCCGGGCCCTGAGGATGGAGGCCCTTCATTTGATTTATACCGTCCTCCCCTTTGCCTAAACTAAAAGTAGGGGGAAAATAGTTCCACTAAAAATACCGTAGATTAAATCCCCTCCCCTTTTCTGATGGAGGGAGGTTTTTTTTTTATTTCCTTCAAGCTTCAAAATTTCCATTAGTTTGTGCTGTAAATCTCCCAACAACAGATTAGTTCAGTAGCAGCTGGAGGGATGGCTGCTTTGGGTGGATGTTTTTCACTCTTTTCAATGGACAAATCTAAATGTCTTAACTCAGGCCAGAGCGCGTACTGTACATCATTCTCAAGTTATAAAGAGCCAAAGGTTGAGCACTGGCTTGTTTTGTTCCTTTAGCTCTGACGTAGGGGACTTCATGTTCTTGTTCTTAAAGCTCCAATAGATTTTCATTACATGTTCTGGTGGAATGACGATATAGTGGATATGAGAGTATAAATTTTAATATGAACTGGCTTTATTTTTATGGAAAAAGCAGACTTATCTAATCAGATGACCCAGTAAAATCTTCATCTGTACTTTGCTTGAAGATTTGCTGTTGTTTTACAGATTTCCTCTTTCTGTTAAAGTCACAGGTGTCTGTAATTTCTCAGGTGATGATCTGTAATCTTCCAGTGTGTTTTGTAAGTGCTGTTTTTTTCACCATTGTTTTCATTAAGTCACAGTAATTGGTATGGAGGAGCTCTAGCTGTTAAATAACAGTAATATTTAATTCAATTCAATTCAGATAACTTTATTTATCCCCGAGGGGCAATTCAAAAGATTTTTTTGAAATTTTCTCATTACTTTTAATTAATTTTTAAATAGCTCTAGCTGTTAAGCAACAATAATATACTGTGTATGTGGTACATACAATAACTGATAAAAGTTTTTTTTTTTTGTTGCACCATTTTTTAAACTTTTTTTTTTTTTTCTGGCTTACTTGCTTCAGAACAGTTTTTTTTAATATTGAAATATTCTGCTATTTTTCTGTTTTTCCCCACAGTTTTTGAATATTGTAGTATTCTTACGCTGTAAAAAAAAATAAAAAATTCTGACTCCCTTGTTGCCAGATTCTTATCATTTTTTTGTTTTTTAAATATTATTATTTAATATTATTTTTATATAATTATTATTCTCCTGTTTATTACATTTTTGTTGCCCACTTGCTGCTGAATTGTCCATTTTTATTTATTATTATTATTATTATTATTATTATATTTCTTATTGTTGTTGTTGTTGTTGTTGTTGTTGTTGTTATTATTATTATTATTGCAGTTTATTAATTTTAGAGAATTCTACCATCTTTAATATATTTTTCTGGCATTATTGCTGCTACATTAAAAAAAAAAAATTATTTCCCTTTTAACAGTTTTTAAATGTTAAGGTATTCTACTACTTTTTATGTATTTCTTCTGGCACGCTTGTTGCCAAATTTTATTTCTTTACTTTTGCAGTTTTGGAGCATCAGTATAATTTTTTCTGGTTCCCTTTGCTGCCTGATTTTTTTTTTTTACAGTTTTTAACTTTTTTTTTTTTTTACATACTTTGATAAATTCACATGGTTTGTCCAAAGATAGTTAGATTAATCCCATGAGAGACTGAAAATACTAAATGTAGATCCGAGCATACCGCACATCTCACGGCATAATTTAAGAGTCATAGAGTGCTTTAAACACACAACAGTTCAAACGGTTATTTCCTGCCGCTGTCAGAGTACAAAGTTGCTTCGTTCAAATTTAAAGCAGAAAGTATAAAAACATGACTGCTATTATTAAGTGAAATTCAAAACAAACGTCACTCTGGATAAGACGTCAAACGTGTAAAGGGCAAATGTAAAACGTAGTTCATCCGCTTTTTTTTGGTTTTTTTCTTCATACGTCTGTATCAGTGCTTAAATCAACTGTGTTTATGTTTCGAAGGCCGCGCTGATGCGGTCAGAGCCGAGACTTTTGGGAAGTCGGCTCCTGGTGATTGCTGCGTGCTGATGTAAACTCTGCTCTGTTGGTTCATGTTTCAGCCCCGAAGGCCAAAGTGGCAGGTCTGTGTCGAAACACATAAACACTCGCTTGCCGACACACAATATGAAGGAGCGCTCATCTTGAAACGCAAACGCCGAACGACACGCACACACCCGAGTGTCCTTGTGCGCAGAGGAACACATGAATCCAGCATACAGGGTCGCCAACTGACCACACGGAAAAAAACAGTGTTGTCTATCATAGCATCAGAGTTGGTTGCTTATTTCTGATTTAATGATCGTGTTAGTGGTGTGTCGGTGCATTCTGAGGCCAGAATGACGTCACTGCATTTGTGTGTTCTTTGCTCTATCTGCATGATGTGAATGTTGCTCCTGATTGCATGCCGTACGGCTGAGGACATAAATGTGTGCATAAATAGCTGTGCAGGTTTGTTTGAACTTGTGGAGTTCATGTGAGGATCCTAAATCACAGAGCAGAGCTGCAAAAGTAACTCCCCTCAAACTAAGACGCTGAGAACTCATCTGTTCAAAGGATTAATTCAAATCACTATCCATCCCTCCATGCATTATCTATACACCGCTTAATCCTCACTAGGGTCATGGGGGGCTGGAGTCTATCCCAGCTGACTCAGGGTGAAGGCAGGTTCACCTGGACAGGTAACCAGTCTATCACAGGGCTACACTTAGAGACAGACAACCAAGCACACTCACATTCACACCTACGGACAATTTACAATCACCAATTAACCTCAGCATGTTTCTGGAGAACCCGGAGAGAACCCACGCTGCACGGGGAGAACATGGAGACTCCACACAGAAAGATCCCAGGTGTCCAAACTGGCGACCTTCTAGCTGCGAGGCGACGGTGCTAACCACCGCTCCACCTTGCAGCCCCCATACCAACTTATATTTTACAATTCCACCCCTTTAGTTCATTTAAACCAGCATTAAATTAACATTTCAAACAGTTTAATTGCTCCTTTTTTCCTGTTTAATGCCTATAAGAGCTGCTTCTGTCATTTACTTTCCGTCTCTGGCGTCTCCAACTTGACACTTGGTTCAACTCTCAGCAAACATTCTTAATGTTAATCTCTTACATAATTGTGTTGATCCGGTGCCTTTGTGTACTTTAGAGACTGTTGCCTACACCGAGCTGACTCACAATTTATCACCACGATTCCTCCGGCTGCCAAACACGTCCGCTTACCTCAACCGGAGTGTCATGTTGTCATGTGTAAAACCTTTTTTTTTTTTTCTTCTTCCAAAATGATGTTTGGGCATGTTTCTCTGTCACTCCATCTCCAGCTATAGTTTTTTTTTGTTGCCTCTCCCTCTGTTCCTGGCTGAGTGAGTGTGGCACAGGTGCAGCTGAGGAATAAGTAATGTGGTTCCCCACAGGCAGAGCAATGGGGTTGTGTTTCAACACACTTTGTCAAAGATGCAAATAAAGCAGTGAATCAACATTTCCTGCAGTGCGTTACCCTTATCTTTGATCACCCACCTGTCTTTTTCTCCCACTGACACATGCAAATGTGCACCAGTGCTACGAGCATTCATAACACTTGTAGTGATGCTGATGCAGTCGGACTTCATGGATGTAGTCTGCGGTCGTAACCTTTCACGTGGATTTTGTTTCTGCCTTTCTTGCTGCCATTTTCAACAACAACGTCTTTGGATCATGCAGTCGGGCAGCCCAGCCAGTGAATTAGCCATTTTATTTTACAGTGTCCACCTCCTTGCTTTTTAAACACTCTTCTGGGTGGCAGGAGCGTTCGTCTAGCTGAGCCCAATACGATCGCAGTCGGTTAAAAGAACGTGTTTCCTCCATAGCAGAATGATAACGAGGTGCAGACAGACCATTCTGTTCTGCAGTCTGCACTGACAATGAAGTCTTAGCCTTTAATTCTCTCCTATGATCTTAGTTGATTAATGCAGCTGCTCTGCAGTAGTGATTTACATTCACTGACATCCTGCACAGTCAACAGCAAGTTGTGGGGTTTGCACAAAAATAAAACAGGCTGCAGAAATTAAATGTTTTCGCCTTTAGCATCAGTCTTCACACCCTGCCTCATATTGGTAGTTGACACTTTTTTTTATTCTTCAATCGTGACACCGACTTTTATCTTTTGCAAACCCTCTGAAGTCGATTTTGCTGTCAACTCCATGTTTCTTTTAATGTCTGCGCAAAAGTCCAGAATTGTGAGCCGAATGTTGCAGGAATCTGTTTATTCCTGTTTGTTGTGAAATCACAATTTAACAAGATGAGCAAAAAAATCACAAAAAGGCCCTTTGACTTCAGAGGGTTAACCAAGTTTAGTGGTGTCACATTATACGTTAAGTTAATGCTTGAGTTGTCACAGTTTGTAATCTGAAATGTTGCCTTTGATGATTCTTCCTCGTGCACTGAGGAAATACTTGTTGCTGCTTTGTGAATACATGGACACAGACAACCAAGCACACTCACATTCACACCTACGGACAATTTAGAATCACCAATTAACCTCAGCATGTTTCTGGACCTTGAAGCTGGAGAACCCAGAGAGAACCATGGGGAGAACATGGAGACTCCACGAGACTCACCGGGACACAAACCTGCGACCTTTTAGCTGCAAGGCCACAGTGCTAACCACTGCTCCACCTTGCCGCCCCACTTTGTGATTTCAGTTCAATAATTACTGTTTCCACATAACGCACCATCAAGAAAGACACAAAACACAAGAAAGACGGCATGAATTTGTAAAAACCTTCAACACAACAGTTTAAACTCAGACGTCCTTCATGACCTGTAGAATAAACTGCAGCCTTTGCAGTTTGCTGATCGTATCACGGTTTTGATTTGAAACTGATTAATTGTTCAGCCCGACTTGCTCACTGATGTTTCCATGTAAACGTGTGCTTGACTAATTTTCAATTATTTGCATCTTTTCATTACATTAATATTTTATGATCCTGATGGTTTTATCCGTGTTGAAGTTTGCAGTGCTGCTGTGTGAATGTAACGGACTCCTGTTTGATTTCTGAGTGAAATATTAACTCAAACAACCGCTGCTTCCTAAATCTGTTGCTAATAATCTGCCAGAGCTTCAGTTGCTGATACTTTACTACGTCCTTTGCTGCTGCTGCTGCTGCTGCTTGTGAGTCAAACATGGTGTATGTGCGGTAGTTTGTTTAATGACTTGTCATGTGAGAGGGAACACATGCAGACGTGATTCGGGTTTACGGTCTGCTCTTGGCTACTGAAGCATGTATCATGTAGGCTACAACATACCAGCCACACACTAAAGTTTGGATATGTATGTACATACATATATATATAGAGGACATTTGATGGGAAAACATATTTGGACTCCGTTATGTTTTACTGTGTGGTATGTCCTCATGCTCAGTGAGAGGGCACACAGAGCAGTTTAAGATGATGTTGAAGTTTCTTCTGTTGTGTGCCATTTGTTTCTGTCAGCAAGGTCGACGTAAAAGCCGCCTTCATATCTCATGGTGCGCCCTGAAATACTCCACGCAGCAGATGTGTTCCTGCTCAGCCGCGGAAAGAAAAAAAAAAAGAGGCTCATTTAAAGTGGGATTCATTTTTGCATATCAGTGCATTTATTTGATTTACAACTGATGCCTTGCTATGCCTCTGATGTTTTTTGGAGGGAAATAAGTGGTCAGAGAGCGGCGTGAAATTTAGTGGCTTCAGCTTGGGTGCTTTAGCACTTATCCATCGTTTATCACAGATAGTCTGGGCGCGGCAGTCACAGAAACTGTCTCCACTCGCGTTTAGCAACACAATTTACCTTTGCCACTTTGCATGCAGAGTCTATTTGTCACTTTAATCTGGGCGCTGTGCGTTTATCTTCCCTCAGTCAGTTTAATGCACACGGCGGTCGGCTGAGGCAGTCTGTCAACTCATGGCTGCATTAGGGCTCTAACGAGAATTAGAGGCACATTCTTCACCAAGATACACGAGCGCACGGTCACATTTGCGAGCACAAACACACATGTTGACCGTTTCGCACGTACTTGTGTGCTCTCACAGACATGCAAACATATACATAAACAGTGACATGAGACTGAAGGACCACACAGTTGCCAGAAAACGACCTTCATATACATAATTATCGGTGTTTTTCTCTGATTATAATAATTCTGCATTCTATCCATTACGCTGGAGGAACCGGTGACCCTCCCTCTGAGTGGGACGAATAAACTAAATAAACTCTGGAGTAAACAAAATTACATGACCAACATCCTGGTTGCTAACTTGAGTTTATTAGAAGAAATGAATGGCTTAAGGGACGAGAGCAGAGTTTTAGGCTATTTATACAATTCATATATTTAATTCATGCCTCTTTTATAAGGTTTTATCACTGGGTTGGTTTTATTGTTGCTCTTATTTTGTAAAGCACCTTGTAACTCCACATTTAAATTACAGTTTCTTCCTTCTTTATTATTCGTCTTATTAATAAAGAATAGTATTAGTAGTTGTATTTGAGGGCTGCACATGTTCTTTTTACGATAGAGTGTGAGATGAACAGGTGGACTGGTGCAGCATCAGCATTGAACTAGATGCAAGCCAGAAGGGAAACCTCTCAGTTTACCAGTCGGTCTATGTTCTACCTGCTGTCATAAAGTCTGGTAGAAGCAACTGAACTGAGTTTCCTCTGTGGCGTTGCTGGACTCAGCCTCAGCAGTAGCATGAGAAGCTCAAACATCTGG
The DNA here is from genome assembly GCF_000690725.1 of Stegastes partitus. Taxonomy (NCBI): domain Eukaryota; kingdom Metazoa; phylum Chordata; class Actinopteri; family Pomacentridae; genus Stegastes; species Stegastes partitus. The sequence continues at coordinate 211,402 of NW_007578655.1, read as the reverse complement.
AGGAAGCCCGACGTAGCGTCACCGCTCCTTTGTGTTGAGAGAAGCCGGCTGAGGTGGTTTGGGCGTTGGATTAGGATGCTTTCTGGATGCCTGTGATTAGAATCAACCACGCCCTAGTGGAAGGATCCCCCAGGGTGGGTTCAAAACTCGCTGGAGAGATTACGTGTCTCATCTGGCCTGGGAACGCCCCGGGATCCCACAGGTGGACCTGGACGGCACTTCTGGTGACAGGGATGAGTGAAATGTGTGGCTTAGCCTGCAAAGGAGATGTTTTAAAATAGTTTTCTTGATCAAAATTGTGACTTTGTTTGCTGGGAATGCACTGAAAACATTTCACGTCTCATCAAAATGTAGTAAAAGATATAGCCACCAATTTGACTGAACAGAAGCTCAGTGGTAAGCACCGTTATCTCACAGCTATAAGATCACCAGTTCGTGTTCCGGTTAGGACGCCTGGGATCTTTCTGTGTGGAGTCTCCATGTTCTCCCCGTGCAGCGTGGGTTCTCTCCGGGTTCTCCGGCTTCCCCCCACAAGGTCCAGAAACATGCTGAGGTTAACTGGTGATTCTAAATTGTCCGTATATGTAAATGTCAGTGGACTAGGTTGTCTCTCTGTAGCCCTGTGATAGACTGGTTACCTGTCCAGGTGAACCTTGTCTTCACCCTGAGTCAGCTGGGATAGACTCCAGCCCCCGTGACCCTAGTGAGGATTAAGCGGTGTATAGATAATGGATGGATGGAGTTTAAAAATGTAAAATATTACTAAACAAGCTAAAACATGTCAGAGCCACTGGTATGATTCTTTAAGACTCTGCTTTGAAGTTTGCCGTCCGTACCGGCCAGCTTTTGAAATCCTTCTGAAACACAATAGTGTGTTTCGCATCTATAAATTTTAAACTCAAAGTCCAGCCAGGCCTTTTTTGATAATAGCTTATAATAGTCTTCCATGTTCCAGAAGGTTCTGAATGGTCTGAATCCAGGTCAGGCTGCTCCGCTGATAAAGCTGTCTCCTTCTCTTTGATTTCCTGTCTGGGACATGGAGTCATTGATGATTTTCACCAGGCTCTCAGTCGTATAAATCAGCCAGGCCCAGACAGCGGGACTAGCATCAGACAACCCCTGTCCGGACAGCGCCGGGAGTAGTTACAGCACAGGAAAAATCATGTGACTCAGGGTTAAAGGATGATGCTGTAAATCTGCCTTCCTTGTTTGGTCAAAGTCAGGAAGAAGTTAAAAGCAGGGAAGGGATTTGACGGAGTGCTTTAATCATGGACAAGAAAACACACACAGGCCGCTTTAATTCAGCGTAATTTCACAGTCAAATCCAACTCAGCTCAGTGCCTTGTCTTGAACTCTTTGTTTGTCTCAGTGAATTTGTACATTTGTAGTAGCAGGGTCGCTTTAAGAGTTTTCTTTGAGCTAGCTTCCATCGAGGGCCTTTTCGGGCAGGTGCGGCAAGTAGGCCAGAGCTGCAGCAGCTGTGATGGGATCATGGGAGGGGAAGAAAGACAAGAGAGGAAGATAGGCAGGAGAAGAGGAGAGGTTTTCTTCTGCCATGTCATGTACATCTCCCATAAATCAGCGTCCCTGAGAGAGGAGGAGAAGAAACGTCTTCCTTCCTTCTCCCCCGTTCTGCCTTTTCTCTCCTCTCCTTTCTCCACGTGCTGTTTATTTCCAACCCTCAACATACTCCGAAGGCCTGTGAAGTAATTATTTCATAAAGTTACACCTCTGCTGTCACAGATGACCACAGTTGGCCCACACTTAAAAAGCCGGTGCCAGTGATTAACGTTTGAAGGCAGGCGGCCAGGGAAAATAGCACGGCTGCCTCCATTTGTAGAACTACCTTGTGCATGACAAGTAGATGGAGAGGGGACTGAGGGCATCAGAGGCAGAAAGATTTTACTCATCCTGGTGTTGCCTCCATGGAAGAAAAAATAATTTTCCTTGATTTTCACAAGTTTAATATGCGAGGTTAAATTCGGCCAGGCTTTTTTTTCCCCTTCTGGATACGAGTGTGAATCTGTCTTAACATATTGAACTAATAGCAAACAGTGAGAGTGTTTTGGATGGGCTAACGAGTCCAGGACTTGTTGTAATGTGATGATGCTACAGCTAATAACTATGGTGAAACTTTCTCATTGTCTGCTGTGTATCAAAATGATATAAAACCACGATTTATAAAACTAACATTTATTATTTCAGAAGGATGTAAAATACGTTTGACAAAGTCTTACAAATAACATAAGCTGAATGCTGAATAGGAATCATTTTAGGCTCTCTAATAGACATTTAAAATCATATTTAAACAGGAAAAGTCTCACCGAGATCACAAAGAATCTCTTTTACAAAAGTGAAGACAGGCTGTAGCATCATTCAACAGATTACAGACATAATAACAGCCTGAAAAAGGTTCACATGTGGATTAAGAGTGTGCTACAGCATCATGAAATCACTAAATTATATGTCACGAGTGTCAATGATCATCCAGAGACAGTGTGGATCTGAATGTGTCTGCCTCAGAGCCACATAAAGTTGATTATATTCAGTGAATTCAGCATTTTCAGATTCAAGCACTTTTGCTGATCTCACCAAATGACACCCGGGCGACTGGTCCCCGCTCTTCTTACTTTTTAAAATGAGCCCCTATGTGCGGTGATTTTCAGGTTGTTTTAGAGCACTGTATGTACATTCACCTGATGTGAAGCTGTAGCCATCCATCTGGAAACACACGTCTTTACAGCAGCTACGTGTGGGATCGGTAGGCTGTGGTTGTGTTCTGATATTAAAGAATATACACACGAGTCCTGTGAAAATGTTAGCACAGAGATACTGTACGTGCACATAACCATATATATACATAAAACCGCACACACACACACACGTGCACACAAATTTCCATCAGTGGCGCTCGTCAGGGTATTTTCACCCAGATCATAAAAGTGCAGAGACACAAGGGCGTAGTCAGGCCCATCATGATTTTCTGAAGTTATAAATAGAGGAAAAGCTAATAAACATTTATGGAGTGGCCGTAAATCGCCCGCAGTGTAAACGCTTCACAATAAGTTCTGTTATCCCTCCAATGTCATTTGAATGACCTTTAGCGGTGCGGCCATTACTCATCCGGCTCCCTCTGTGGATTCAACCTGCGCTCTCATTGGCCGCGGCCCCGCGGTCCTCCAATCAGGCGACCCGATGGGGCCGGGTGTAACGTCCGCCGGGCCCCGGCTGTCCTCCCGATGACATCATGACGCCCGGCCATTAAATTAACTCTGTGAAGTGTGAAATGAAGGGGAAAGAAAATGTTATCATCTCTTAAATATGTCAGCGTTACGGGCGGATTGTTTGTGTGTTTGTAAAACAGGGGATGTTGTTGTCGCCATTAGTTGCTTCAGCAGTATTTACTGTGAGGGATTGGTGGACATGTGGCGCGTAAAGGAGCCCAGCAAAGGTGTCTTATCATATAGTACAGTTATTTTTTCACCTGTTTCTGTAAAAGATGTAATATTTTGTATTTATGGGTGAGATTACTGATTGCAAATGAGTTCAACTAAAATATATTCCCATTCATATAGTGTGAAGGTACTTGTGCAGGTTTTATTTAGCCATTAATTAGTAGAATTAAAACCAAATGTGTCCTTCACAGCAAACTTCTAACTGCTAAAATTAAAATATTTCCACTGGACAGCAACAGTTTGTTATAATCAATGTAATTATCCAGTTATTGATTGGACAAGTGATCTTCCGGGACAATAATGAAATTTAAAGAACAGAAACATTTCTCATTACTTATAATATTTTATTTTATTGGCACTAAATAACAATCCTGGAGGAGTAGCATACTATTCAGGAGCTCAATGTGTATATATATATGCACAATAAATACCACAGAATGTCCTTTCTAAATCCTGTTTCCTTCAGTGTCCTCTATGTTCAGACCGGAGCAAAGGATGATGGGATTGTTCTCCAGTTGCTGCACCGGTCCTGAGCAGTGATGGAGTGTGTTATGTTTTAAAAGCTAATTAGCGTCACTCGCAGTATCAGCAGCCATCAATCTCAGGCTCAGTAAATAACCAAAATGGACCAAATAACCAAGTTTGGCTGATGATGGTGGATGTAGCCTTTGTTACTAATGGCGGTCATTAACCTCTCAATGGCTAAATAATAGCATCTTAATTAATTTGTTTCAAAGGGAAAGTTTGTAATAGAATTTAATTATATTAATGGGGAGGGGAAGGCCACAAGGTGCACAACAAGAGGATCGGCGAACAAATACACGGACGTGAACCCAGATGTGATTACGACGGTCGTGGTGTTTGTATGTGTGTGGCTATGTACTCTACCTGTGCTCATGTATGTACGTGTGCAGCTCACTTTAGATTAATGTCAGGCTTTGTTTGTCTGCATGCAGGCTTTAAAGGAACATTACGCGTGCTGTTATTATTATTCTAAAATGTGATTAACAACTTTATGAGGCAGAATGTTTTGTTGTCTTTTTTTGCTGATTTCTTCCGTCTCAAACAGTCACAGCTGACTTCTTACAAGACATACTGTTTAGCTAACATCTCTAAAAGTGTTTGGATGTTTGCAAATGCAGTTGCACAAATCCTCCCTGCAAGTGGGATTTCCTCTGCTGATCTTCTTGCTCAAGGGCGTCTTGGGAGGAAGAGTGTTTAGCATCTTTAACATGACACAGTTAAAGCGTTTCTGCTTCCAAAAAAAAAGGACTTTGCCATGCATGCTAAATCACATTACACATTAGTAAATGAGATAGGCAGCTTAAATGTAAGCCTACCACTGATTCAATTTAAGTGCATTGATTAAACAACATCTATGTTGCTGATCAATTCCAGAACATGGTACATAAAAGACTAGAGGTGAATTTCGTCATCTGTTCAATTTTGCATGTACCAGAAAAGCAAATGCAGCCCAAATTAATACCTGTTTTAATTCAATATCTTTTTAATTCATCATGAAAAGAGAACTGAAGTAGTCCAGGCTGGACTCTGTAACCAGCTGATTTATCCTACAAAAAGTGTGTTTAGTGTTTAGTTTGAAGGGCAAGGCAACTGTCTATTTATTTATATTGTCTGTTATAGTATAAATGCAGCCCCATGCGCGTCCAAGTCTGCACGGGTCAGCGCACAAGTATGCAGAAACCACGAGTCGGCCTTCACGGGAGGCTAAAGGACAGACAGCCCGTTCTGTCCTCTCGGTGCAAGATGCATCTTTGGTCATTTCTCTCTTTCTTTTTCAGGCTTTTGCGAGTCACAAGACAGCCGGTATCATTCACGGCGTTGTTTGTTTACATTCCCACCGTTTCCGGTATAATGCAGGTATTGAAAGACGGCGGGCCGTGAATGGTCCGTGTCACTGTGTAGTCTGCCGTGTGTCACGTCAAGGATTTATGACCCCAACAAAACAACAACAGCTCAGACGGAAAAAGACAAATCTGTAGTCTGGACCCGGCGTAATCTTCCCTCGTGTTCCGTTTTGTTTTACTTGATGTGATTTCGGGACCCTTAAGTGTGTTTTTGAGGCACTTAGGGTTGGTTGTGTTTGTAAGCAGCTGAATGACAGTTTAATCCATTTTGCTGTTCAGAAACATCCGACGTGGCCTCTTGTGGGTCACTTTTAAGTTTAACTGATGGATCATTTGTGATGAAAAATATAAAAAAGAAGGAAATTATGAACTTAAATGTAGTTGATTGTACTTGAACAACTAAAATTGAGCTCTCACACTCGTCTTAACTGTTCCTTTATCCGGGGCGCATAATGCATGAACACATTTTCCTTCCCGCTCCTGAGGTATTTAGGTGGTGCTTCTATTCGCTGTGATTTGCAATGAGAGCCGCGGCGGATTAAAGCCTATCTTAGAGCAGAAAATTTTACGACCACCGTCTGCTGTGGTTTACTATTCCTGTCGCTCCGCTGCCGACCAGATAAAGATGTCCTAATTCAGTAAATTCAGCCTCAGTCCACACATCCTGAACCCCACACATCCTGATTAACTTTCTATATCTGCTGCTCTCGTGCTCTCCATTTTACTCTTCTTTATATCCTCTTCATCTTCTTCCCCTTAATTCTACTTTTCCCTCAGCTTAGAGTCCTCTCCCCCCCTTTTATCCTCCTCTTTCTCCTCCTCATCCTGTCCTCCTCCTCCTGATATAAGTACAGCCAGATCTATTACCAGGCCCTGCGGATATACTGAGACAAAATGAGAGACTTTGATTTTCTAATACCATTAGACTATATATAAGTGAGTGTGTGTCTCCATGTGTGTGTGTGTGTGGATGTGCATGATTGTGTGCGTTTGGGCGGGGGAGTGTGGAGATCCGATGGAGGACTCAATAAGAGAAGAAGAGCTGAGATTTATTAGTGGGACACAAGTCCAAAATCAATCAGGTGATTGAATCAGGATATTATTGGTCGTAAATTAGAGTTGTTTATGTCAGAAAGGGGAAGGAGGAGAGTGGAGGAAGAGGCTGAGTGCAGAACAAGCAACAGCAAGGTAAGCTAGTTGGTGAGCTTATCTGATTCTTTATGTCATGACCAATAGATGCCCCCAGTAGTTAGCCTCCCTGGAAAGGCTTTTTCAGCAACACACGCCATCTTTTATATTGTATAAGTAGTGCAGCGTGCACTCTCTTATCCGGGTTCATTTCATTTTTTGATGTTAGATCCCTGTTTGTCAGGGGAAATTCTTGGAGGCCGTAATACAATCTGTTATGTGAACATATGCGAACAACCATGTGTAGCTAAAAAGAAGCTATAATAATACAGTGAGCGAATGAACCCACATGTTATTGAACAGAACCACTTCTCAAGCGTCTGAATATTGCTGTAGCTTAACAGTAGGTGAGTAAACTAACTGTTTATTACAGATTCTGGACATTATATGGTATCATACGCCGCTGAAGGTCTAATTTGAAATAATGGGATAATGTCAGTATACAGTCGTGATTTGATAATCTGACCCTTAACAATCCTAAACCTGCTATCCAACAGGTTTTAGGAAAAACGAACGGAACCCATTAAAAACAGCCTTAACATAGCGACAGCCTTGGATTCTGACTCCGACATGACATTTAATGTCACCAATCAGGATGACGGCGTATTATCTGACTGAACAATCCCACAGATTGGCTACGTTCACACTGCAGGACTTGATGCTCAATGAGGATTTTTTGTGAAATCAGATTTTTTGTGAGTTCGTTCACATTTCCAATTAAATGTGACTTGTATGTGATCTGCTGTGTGAACTTCATACGACCCAAAAGTGTCCCGCATGCGCAGAAGAGGACACGACGACGTCCCCCGACCGCCCCGAATATTCAGATATTCATCATTAATTGGGCCTGAATATCCAGAGACCAGAAAGTGCTATTGGGACCAGTTATTATAACAACTATGAAAAATAAATATTCACCACTCATGAGCCGTCCAGCATCAAGTCCTCCTTGTATCTGGACCTCCGTCTTGACAATCCGACAGCCTTGCTATCCAACATAAAAGAAGGTTTTACATTTTGTTTCGGATTATCGAGTCACGACTGTGTATGAATATTTGTGTTATTTTATGCACCATGTTCCACAAAAACAGGATAAATAGGTTTGTTTTTTTCAGCCTGACTGTTGGAATCGTTTTTTCCACATACAAACTTATATAGGTGTTTTAAAAGTTTCTCTGGTTTATTCAACTTCTAGCATTTGAAGTTTTGCCCATATCTCTTTTTTATTTTAACACTACACTGTAAAAATATTTGCAGCATTGCTACAACACAGATTTTTACAACATGGAGTCATCCCTCAGGTGTAATATTATTTCAAATGATATACCTGATAAACGGCGTACCAGATTAACGCATGTCTGAGAAGCTTCTCGCCCGCTCAGTCGATAGAGACTGTATTCCCATGAAAAAAGAGAAATGTCCAGGACTCCCAACACAGTTCACAGTTGAAACAACATCTAATAAAAAAGAAGAGCGGCGATATAAAGATAAGGCCTCGTAAATATAAACGGGCCAAGGGGCTGATAAAGAGGGAGTGAGAGAGGAATACGATGGAGGGTGAGAGGAGTACATAATAACACGGTGCACCGTTAGGCAGATGAGGAGTCTACCTTCCCACCTGGATTTAGCATGGATCCAGATTGTGTCTGGATCTGATGTACTGTAGGTGGACTATATTTATACCTGGCATCACAACGTATACACTGACACATGATTTTGTTTCCCTCACCCAAACACAGGTTGTGCCATCACTTCCCCGCACAATATGGAGCCTACATACCTCAAGATCAGATAACCATGATGTGCGTTACATATTTCATGTTAGCATGCTGCTGTTGGAGCAAACTGCTCTACCTGTACACACACTGTATTCATTTGGTAATACTCTCTCAGTAACACAGAGGCTTCTATACATAATCACAATTTAGTGGTACCATACTCACATTAACTTGGCTGTAAGTGAGGAAGACTACAAGTGTTTTTGATTCAGAATTAGACCAGAATATAGTATATCCAAATAAATGTTTTCCTGTCTAGTATTATCAAAAGTATCCTGTGGAATTTTTACCAAGTAGTAGCACTATGGACTAGTTGTATGATGAGCTATGGAGTGAAGGTGCAGTTCATACAAGCAATAAAATATGGATGAGACAACTGATTGAAGAGCAGAGACAAGCTGCTATGTGTAGATGTTAGCGTTTTGCTTTTGTTACCTACAGGCTGGACTATTGCTAATTGTTATATATCATAATGAGCCAAATACTAATATCCTGGTAGCAGTTGGTTCAGAATGCTGCAGCTTGGCTCGTCGCTAACAGCATATTCTGACATCCTTACATTGGCTACCCATTCAGTATAGGTTTATCTATAAAATAGCGTTACTTGTTAATAAGAGTCTGAATGGACTGGTCCCAGTCTGTCTGTCCCATGTTGCTTGTTCAGGTCATTAGACCAGAATCCTTTAGTATTTCCTTGATCTAGAGCAGCACTTAAGGCCAACCAAGATTCCTGGTTCCTAGATCTAGGTATAAATGTAGGAGCTACATCTGGGAACTAGATCTAGAATTAGATCTAGAAACTATAAAGCTTAGTTGGCTTTAAGTGCTGGTCTAGATAGAGGTACTACTGAGTTATTCTGGTCTAATGACCCTAATATTTAATGACTAGTTCCTAGACCTTGGAGGTTTCTAGATCTAGACTGGCTTTAGGGCCAACCAAGCTTCCTTAGTGCCCATCTAGATCTAGTTCCTAGAAAGCCAGGTTAGGCTTTAGTGCCAGTCTAGATCTGAGACCTATGGAGTGATTTCAGTCTAATGATCCTATTATCTAATGACTAGTTTCTTGATCTAGTTTCTAGATCTATGCTGGCACTGACAAAGCTTGGTTGGCCTTAGGTGCTGGTCTTGATCTATATACTAGATCTAGGAACCAGATCTAGGACCTATAGAGCTTGGTTGGCCTTATGTGCCGGTCTTGAACAAGGAACTACTCAGTGGTTCTGGTCTAATGGCCCTATTATCTAATGACTAGTTCCTAGATCTAGGAGGTTTTCTAGATCTAGACGGGCACTTAAGGCCAACCAAGGTTCCTCAGTGCCAGTGTAGATCTAGGTAGTAGATCTAAGAAGTAGATCTAGGATGTATATCTCCTGTTTGTCTGATTTGTGCAGTGGATTGGTCTACACTTTGTTGTATTTAAATGTGCTACATGAATAAATAGGCTGACTGACCTTGTGTCAGATTAGTTATTGTAAGTGCAACGGAGCATTTACCTCAAAAATGGCGACGTCCATCAAATCAAATGTTAGGTTCACAATATCCAGTGGTTGGCACATGTCTTTGCAATGCCACTGTAACGCTGATGTATACAATGAATATTTCAGTATTAACATGTGTTTGTAACTACTGTAGACTACAATCCACCAGTCCCCCATGTACAGTGTGTGCATAGCAGACCCAGGTTACTACAATGTCCACATTATCTAGCCTCTGTGATCCATTTTACTAGAAATTCCTGTGAATATGAGTATTGATGAAATAGTGACTTCATGCTGACTTTTGCGGTTTCAGTTCTGCAGCGATGTTTGACATAACAGTTGCATTATACATAGTTTGAAAGCACACAAAGCCTCACAATTGAAAAACGTGTAATCTAATTTGAGACACCAAACCACAGCAACAATAGATGCAGTATTGTGTAATAACAACGTGCACACATCTAAATGGTGGTTTCTTACTTTATCTTTGCTGCTCACTATTTTCACTACAAATATTTAAAGCTTTTAGACTGTTTGAGTAAAAGTTGAAGTACATTTGAACGGGTTAACCTGTCCTCTACTCCAAACTGTCTCATGTAGAGCATCACACACAACTTTCTGACACTTTTGTACCGTCTGATGTGGTAACCTCCACCATCTGGCACTCGCAGTCACTTAAAACAAACCATCAATAGTGTTTGCAAATACTATTTGAACCAGGTCTGGGTTTCATTTAGAAAACCAAATGTCAGATGTTGGGAAGAACGTCATCTTTCTCCCCATCAGTAGAGCACAAAGCCGATTATTAATGTAGCAGCAACTATTCAATAGCTTTTGAACCCTTCCCCGCTTCTCTTTTCTCCATTTCGCTGTCTGTCTTTAAACTAATGCACTTTCTCTGTCTTTCCCCAGACTTCCTGTTTATGTTTTCTTCACTCTGCCCGTAAATCCTTCTTTCCTCCATTTCTCTTTCGCATTGACATCATCACTTTTTCATCTTTGCAAACCACCATTCCCAGTCCTCCTCGGTTTCTTCTTTTGTACACATGGCTAGTCATTTGAGGTCCAGATGTTTCAATGAAAATATCATGTCAGATTGTCAAAAACAAGCTGGTCAGCTATTGTTTCCCATTACAAATTACAAAGTAGGTTTTCGTTCTCAGGGATATTGTGTGTGTTGCAGCGGTGCCAACTTTGTGGACGTATTGGTTTGGACAGGTTATCTGGACTTTATAACATAATCATGCACAGTTCTGCTATGACTTGAGATGATATAACATCTTCATACTTTTACAGCAACAGTCTTTAATCATGCAGGGTTAAGGGTCAAGAAGTTTCCTCAAGTTACACCCGGCAACAAACAATTTTGCATTCGCAGAAAGTTAATTCCACTAAAACATGTTTAATGTTTGTTTATTTAGTAGCACAACACAATTTGGTTATGCACAGAAACACGGCAGGACGGTGTTCACACGTGATTGGAGTTCTTTAATTGAAACAAAGGGGCCAAAACCATGAGTAGTTGGTTTTCCAAGGCTCCACACTAACTGGTGAACTGATTTTTTTTCCCTTCATTTCAGCTAAAATTTTCCACCTTTTGCTGCTGAATCAAACATGTGTTTTGTCTCCTCCCAAACACATTGGTAATTTCCTGGCATGACTGTAAGCAGGAATAAATGTGCAGATGTTTGGTACTTTCACCTATTCTTTGTCACAAGGATCGATTGAAACTTGGCATTATCATATCTGACTCTTTGCTGCTTCAGTTTACCGCTGCCAGGCACAGAAACGGCACAAGGACAGGGCTTATCTGCCGGAATGATTTATTTTTTAAAATATTTTGATTCGGAACATTTACTCACCAACCACAAGTCTTTTCAATGAATGCATAATGGTTCCTATTTGATCGTATCTCAGTGTTTCCCACAGGTTGATAATTTGTTTGTGATCGTAGGATCAGTGAGCATGCAGACTCATGCAGTTTAGACGGGGAAGAAGTAGTTTTGTGAAGCTGCGATGTCTTCTGAACGCCTCACATGCAGAATATCGGTAGAGCCTTCTATGTGCTGATGTTCCCTTAACATCTCAGATGCATCGGTTGACAGTGCAGGTAGCTTAGTTTGCTGAAATGCCACACATGTATTGGTAGATGCTACAGTTAAAAAATGTTCCACAAACATTGACTGTGCACAGAGAAGCATCTAGTCTCCATGCAGTTACCTCAACTCAAGAAAGGTGTATGGCCAAATAAGATGTTCTAATGCAAGCCTTACCTTGAATAGTAGATATGCAGGCCCCCAGATTCACACATGGACACATCTGATAAATGTCAGGTGCACGTGAAAGTGTTTTGTTGAACTTCACAGGCATTTGGTTGCAAAATATTCACACTTTGGTGATGCGGGTATGTTGCTGCGTGGTTGTGCTTCAAGTTTTATACATTGCATTTGTTAATAGTTTGCTTCCCTTGTTTAGAACTTATTATAGGAAATGAAATAAGCATTTAGACTGAGGTCTTTCCAGTCATTCTCATTCTGAATAATGTCTGTATAGCTCTGTCCTTCCTTCCTTCCTTCCTTCCTTCCTTCCCTCTCTCTCCATCGCCCCATCCCACCCCCTGGTCCTCACTGCCTTCCACACTCCCACGATCTCTCCTCCCACCCTCCCTCCCTCTGCCCATCCTCATCTCCTCCCTTCACCTCTTCTCTATCTCTTTTCTTTCCCCGTCTGTTTTTTTCTCTCTCTCTTTCCCCTTCCTTCTTCATTTCCTCTCCCCCTTTCTTTATCCTCCCTCTCTCTTTCCATCTGTAACCAGGCTTTATCAGTCACAGTAGGGTTATTTGTCTATCAGTTACAAGGGCATGTCTTTGCCAAGAATGAGATAACAGAGGATGAAACCATGTGGTGGTCCTCTTTCTCTCGGACTCCCTTGTCTTCCACTCTCCTTTGTCTGTTGTCCCTCCTTCAGCCCTCCTTATCTTCTCTCCCCCTCCATTTCCTCTCTCTTCATTTTTTTTCTTTTGCTCCCTTTCTCCCTGTTTGCAGCAGCATGCACACACACATTCAAATTCTCCCCCTTTTTTTTTTCTTCCCCCTTCCTCTGTCTTCTGTTTTTGTTCATTAGCCCAGTGCAGCAGGCATGGATCTGGTTGGGGTCTGAATAGATGAACACTGGTCTGGCACAGAGCCTGGCACTGACCCTGATCCTCTAACACACACACACACACACACAAAAGCACATATGCACAAGACATGCATGCACATACACACGTCATGCTAGGAAAGCTGTAGACACGCCAGAAGAAACATATGAAAGAAGCTCGAGCAAACATGCATGTAAGCACAGACGCATGCATATGCGCAGACATCAAACCTCTTTTGCAAACTCTCGTTGCACACACACACACACACACACACACACATACACACACATGCAGGCCTCCCATCCATCCATCTTAGCTCCTTGATTAGATTAGGCATTATTAATGGAGGGCCTGTGAGCCGAGCAGACAGCGGGGTCACACTGAGTTTAATTCCATTCTCAGATAACTTCATTTGGCCTGATGCGATTGTTATTGCCCCGGTGCTAGATGTTTATAGGAAACAATAGCCCCCATAACACATCCAGACATCCTATTTAAAGAGGGTCAGCCAGGGGCACTGGATACAGCAGCTCCTCTTCCTGCCGCACTGAGTCCGGTGTTGTGGCTGATTTAAGGGGTTGGCCATTTCCCATGCCTGGGAAAAGAGGATTAACAGGCATATTGAAATGTATTACCTTCGTCGAGCAAGCATGTGCACCATAAATGCGTGCTTCTCCTGTATGGCACACGGGTAGAGCAAGAGAAAGCAAAGGAAGCAGTGCTGGAATTTTGTGATAATCCTCCGTGTGGCTTTCAGCGAGCCGTAAATCTAGTTTTTTATTGGTTTGTCACAGGGAGTTCTCTTACAAAGAACAAACATTAAGCATAGATGGCACAAATTTATTATGTGCGGTCGTCGACAAGGCGAATAAAGCTGTCGAAGGGGGAGTGACAAAGAGGAAAAGAGGAGATTGATATGCACATCGCGTCAGAGAAGAGAATGCAATTAAACGGGAAGAGTGTAGGATTTGGGCTCTGAGCAACACAGACATAGTTAGATTTATTAAGTATAATTCAAAAAGCCATGCTCATTAAACGTAGGAAAAGATGACAAACCGCAGTCTCTTTTTTTGAGATCCATCATCAGCGACCACACTATTCGCTGTGACTTGGACCACATTTGGGTAGGGAAATGGCGCCCTCAGAAACATCCAAAGGCTAAACCAACTCGTCTACCTTGCTGCCCAAAATTGATTTCCACCCGTTTAAAGTGAACGAGGGAAAGAAGTGGACATCAAATGAACCACTTTTTTTCGTTTCAAAACACAGACCACATTAATGGGAGCCGGGTTTCATGTTGAAACATTACAGCCCGCCGAGCGGCATTCCTCGGTTTTCATTTAGAAATTTTTACGCCATGTCACGTTAATGTTACAGCCACTGACATTTCAGTCATCACTTCATCGGAGCTGAGGTAATTCCTTTTAGTATGAAACCGGGGGGGGAGGGGTTGCAGAAAAAGAGCGAAAACAATGAAAAAGGATTGGAACTAGTCCAAGAGCTGTTAGAAGAAAGCTTATCATGTATCGTATTGCCGCTCCATAGTCTTGTTAGTGTTAGCGTGCTGCTGATGGACCGTTCTGTGCGGGTGGGTTGGTCAGTGCTGAAGCCAGAATGGAGGCCCCCGCAGATCCAGTTTCTCCGTGATGGATGAGTTTGGCTGGAAACTGTCGGTGGAGCTATGACCCTGTTGATTGCATGCATGTTTCATGGGGTGATGCTGCGGATTGAGGCTGCAGCTCCCCTCTCTCACCCGAAACCGACGGTGTCCTCCGCAGGCTGCCTCTCTTTCCCTGATACGATCATAACTGCTTTAATGGCCAAGTGTAATAAATGTGCAGGAATTCTGACGAACACTCACAGCTTACGCGGCACACACACATAAAACACAGTCAGCAGGGTGATTGCATTGTAAATGTAATGGTGTTAAGTTGACCCATGAATTCAAGACAATTCATTAAATTACATTGAGTTGCTTGGTTCTTAAGTCTTTGATATTACCAAGATTTTGCACTTTCAAACATTCTGATTCATATTTTGGCTCCTTAATAAAACCGTTCCTCACTTCCTCTGTGATCAACGCAAGTGACCGAGGAATGCAATCATCACAACCACAGCTCCCTTTAGAGTGTCAGTATTTCCTTTTCTCTCCTTAAAAGCCACGTAAGATGGAATTTTAAAGCAGTTTATTAAATGCTGCAACAGGGAGGCCACGAGGAAAGAGGCCGAAAAACTTTTCCGCTCTTATAACCTACACAGGTGCAAGCAAACAAGCCCACTTCAGCTCCTCGCGCGTTTGTACCTGATGAAAATAAAGCGATTCTGGCTCGGAAATCCGTGCGGTGCTACAAGAAGGGGAGAAAGGGAGTTCTAGTTTCTGCTCACACCTGGTGCTAGCTAGCAGCAGTGCCCAACCCTTCGAGCGCTACAGGAGAGCAGACTCACTGCGGACCGTACAAGCTGTTGGAAAACCCTAGGTGGCCATAATGAGAACGCGGCGTAATGTATCACACTGCCGGTGCTATTGGAACTAGAGGCATGCTGGGCTTGCAGCAGACGGGAAGAAAGTTAATCACTGACTTAAGGGCTATTCTCAAAAGTTTTTTGTCCTCTTTGAAAATGAAGGGAAACTTCACAGGGGTGGAGTGTTTTCAGACTTTAATGTCGTGCACAACTGTACCGAACCCAAATAAATTCTGATAATACGACTGTTCTTATCACAATAAATGAATACTTCTGTGTTGCAGTCAAATGGTTCTTGTGTCTGAATAAAACGCTATCACCCTGATGTTTGCTCCATATTTTAAAAGCAGATGGCTCCCCTGTTATTTTTTGTAATAGCACCGATAATGTGTTGTTATTATATTGTTAAAGTGTTCCTCGTACGATTTTTACTTTCACACCAGCAATCATTTGGTAAAAGCAGGTGTAATTTTCAAATCGAATCGTATTTCTGACTTGAATGTGTCATTTGGGGGGTTTGTTTTTTCACTACTTTAGATAAAGGATGATGCAATTCACGTTAGTCTAACTAAATGCTCGACGGTGGCAGTGGCAATAAAAAAACAGTAAGAGTTCGCAGTGGAGTGTAATATCACACGCAAGTTGTTCTCTTTAGTTGTTTGCCAGTCGTTGGCAGTTTGATCCGAAGCGAGCTTGATATTGTCTACTTTTTTTTTTTTTTTTTTTAACGTGTGCTGTGCCGTAATTGATGGTTGTATCCCAATCATGGGCCGTAAAGCTGTCATCATCAGTCTGGGCTGCCAGAGGTCGCTTCCTCACTTCTCCCTCTGCACTGCCTGCGGTTTGTGTGCAAAACAAACAGCTGATAACAACTAAGCCCAGATAAAGGAGTGGTGTTTTAAACCCGAGAGGGAAGTCGATAATGACACCCGGGGTTGCTAGAATGATAGGTTACAGTGTGTACACTGTTGGGAGTGGAGATGATCTCAACATGGCACTGATTACCAGCCAGGAGAGAAAGAGGACACTGTTTGGTTTGTGTGTGAGAAACATCTCCACTCTCATGGCTGAGCTTTATGGCATCCCTCGGCATGCACGCACGTCTTCCGGTGCTGTGTTCATATTTGTATTTACGTGCCATATAGATATAAATACAGTTTATTATGTGCTTACCGCGCCGCTGCGTGTCGATGCCTGTGCACGTGGACGGTATGTAACGGTGCGTGCATGTGTGTTGGAGTGAAAAGCCTAATGTCCCCGCATTCATGGATCGAGGAGGAGC
Organism: Stegastes partitus; assembly: GCF_000690725.1. Lineage (NCBI taxonomy): Eukaryota > Metazoa > Chordata > Actinopteri > Pomacentridae > Stegastes > Stegastes partitus. The sequence goes on along the minus strand of NW_007578655.1, from coordinate 194,747 downwards.
ATCAGCCTAAGTGGCAGGCGCAGTACATAATAGAGTAGCCACGCTGAGGTGAATAATTCATACGTGGAAGGCAGCTCAGATGGGGAAATCAAACATTTTCGTATATTAATTTATTGCATAGCAGATGAGGGCTAAAATAGCCTAGAGTGCTTTATTAGCTGCACACGTATGTCACTAAAAGGCCTTTGTTTCGGCGACGGCTGCGGGAGAGTTTCCTTCTTTGTCTTCCTGGAACAGAAGCAGTTTTGTTTTCCTTTATTATCGTCTGATTATGTCATCTGATATAGTCTCTCTCTGCATATATATATATATATACCATTTATTATATTTTATACAGTCGTGCTTTGAGTGACCGTGTCAATTATGATAGCTGTGGATGATCCGTTGCAGCATTTTTTTGTTGCTTTTGTTGTTTTTTTTGTGAAAATCTTTACTTTTAGAAGCCATTTTGGGACGATGAGCTTCAACTGGAGGTGTTTTCAGACAGGTGTTGGTAAACAGTATGACGATAACTTACATATTTTGATCATTTAGGAGCGATTCTGGAGGCTGCAGGAGAGTCTGGTGGTGTATGATTTGTTTTTGAGCTCTAATATTCCAACATTAGAGCTCTGCTTTATAACACAGTGACAATGCATGACAGCGTGTCATTGTTTAAACTAATCGTGCAGGTTTTGTGTTATTTACCAAGACTTTCAGCTCCGATATTGATTTGTTTGGGCGCACTCAAATGTAAAACAGGCAAACTGATGACATTTTGATTAAATACACAAACTAGCTATTAGGCGAGTTCGCTGTCCACAGTTGCTTTCTGATTGCTAGCTTTGAACTTAAACCTACCGGACAGCACTAAAGACGATTCTTTTTTCCAGGTTGATCCCCACCGTATCGATGCCGTGCCCTTGGGTAAGACGAGCGAACACTTAACCCGCTTCTCTGCAGCTCTGACCTCTCTCGTTTAATGCGTTCATGTCTATCTGATGGGTATGAGAAAACAAATTCCTAATTACCCTCCGCGGAATAAGGTGATCAAGCGCTCCAAGAAAATCTCCTCCACGTACACTTTAAGACTCTTTATAGAGACATGTTATGTGCAAATCCATTGCTTTGGAATGGAGGAAAACAGCATTAGCCCAGAATGAGAAGGCATGAATATTGCATCAGAGCTTTGTTATGCTCAGGCTCTCGACTCTCTTAATGGTGCACTTTACCAACTAGCTATATCCATTAAATGAGCGCGCTTAATGTGAGTGTATGTGCAGGCGTGTGCGCGGAGATAATGCATGTGTGTGTGTGTGTGTGTGTGTGTGTGTGGAGGGAGCGACCGGGCCTTTACTTATGTGGATACGTGATGTGCTCGGCTTTCCCCGAACACGTTTGTGTGCTTTGCTCGTGTGAAACCGATTCAATCCGTCCAAGAGATGATGTAATAGCAAATAGTTAAACCTTAAACAAATGAGCTTAAGAAAAACTTCATGGCTTCTATTGACTTCGGTGGAACTTTAAATGGATTAAAAAAAACTGAGAAGGAAATGTTCGTGTCACCTGTGTGGGACGTCGCACGGCGAGCTCAGCATCGACTGGACCTGCGAACAGATCATTCCCAGCGCTTATCTCCGGAGATAACAGTGATGGCTGTTTGTTTAACTTCTACAGTGACCTCTCCGTTGTTGCTTCTCCTTTTTTTTTTTTTTTTTCCTTTCTAAGCTCTTCCCCTGTGATCAAGGTTGGGAAACTCAATACCCCCAATGCACTCTGTTTTCACCTGGTCGTCACGGTAACCCAAAAACACGGGGCGGTCGTGAATGAAATTCCTGTGTGTCATCAATCACCGGCCGACAAAGCCGGGATTGTTGTGGTCTTTGAGTGACGCGGGGGGAATGTGCTGGCTGGGGTTGGAGCTGGGGGCCTGGTGCGGTCTGGACCGGCAGGCCCCGAGCTGAGACCTGGATGTTTACACTGCTCTCCTGACCCTGGCACCGATTCAGGCTCAGCTCAGAGAGAGAGGGAGAGGGAGAGGCCTGAGAGCAGAAGATTTAGACGTGAAATAAAAGAAATTAACAAGTCTGGGTGTTAAATAGTCAAAACTCGTCGTGTATCTGTTGCAAAGAGTTTGATTTTTAGACGACAGCCGGAACATTTGAGCCTGTTTGAGGCCTAAATCTCGATTAATTTTACGTCAGAATGAAGGTTCCTGTGATAGTTAAGGTTCCTCTAAGATAGCATACAAGTGTGTTTATTTTGTGCTTTTACTATCAGAACATTTGAATTCAGTAAAGCGGCATATTATAATATTAGGACATACAGGTGACGTTGCATGAAATAAATGAAAATACCAAGTCAGGGTGTTAAATAGTCGAAACTGTGTTTATCTGTAAAGACAAGTTTGATTTTTAGACAACAACGAGGACATTTGGACCCGTTCTAGGGTTAAATCTAGGTTTTCCTGTTGACTTTACAATTAAGTTTACATCAGAATTAAGCTAAGATTTGTGGTTTTATATTTAGCTGTGATGGTGACAATTCTGCCAATGAATGTACTCACAAAGACACAAACATGTTTATGTTCTGCTTTTACTGCGTTTGAAAACGTTTGACTTCAGCGTATTTCAACATCAGGATGAAGCGATATAAGAGGACATTTCTTTTTATTTCTGTGTTGGTGTTGAAAAATGGCTGTTTGTTGTTTACGCATCCAACACTCTCTTGTGTCTTAACTGGTTTTATATTAGTAGTTTTGGGGATTTTTGCATACGATGAAAGCAAGGACTTTTTTGGACTGTTCAGGGTTTAAATCTTGGTTTTAGAATTAATTTTACAATCAGGGTTATGTCAGCAATAACATAAGAATTGTGGTGAGGCACCTAACTGTGATGCTTAAGAGTTATGCTCATGAATGCGCTCACAAAGCAGCCATACAAGCATTCTGTGCATTCACTGTATCTGGATTCAGTATTGCAGAATATTTGAACATCAGGACGTACAGGTGACGTTACAGAAGCCATACAAGAGGACATTTGTTTTATTATTTTTGTGTAAGTGTTGAAAAATCAATATGCCTGTATGTTTTTTATGCATCCAGAACTGTCTTGTGTCTTAACCGGCTCTATATTAGTCGCTTTGGGATTTTCTTTTTTTATTTCTTTTTTAATTTTTGGCATATTTTTGCAGCCAACAGAATTCTTTAAAGACGTACGCTCTGTATTTGTGAAGGAACTTTGCCTGTGCATGAGTGACACGCAGATCCGCAGAACTGTAACCGGTCCGGTTCTATTTGACATATCAAACTGAGCTCCTGCTACTTTTGGCAACGAAGACAATATCAAAAACAAAGGATCGTGCTCAGCGTGCACGGTTTCTGCAGGGTTTCTGACATATTTTACAAAGAGCTGAACGCCTCAGCGGAGCAGTTTGATATCTGAGGAATTGGCTTATTTGCTCTCTTTGTGAGAGTCAGATGAGAAGATTGATAACATCCTCCGATGTATTTGGTAAATTCAAAGCAAAAGCCAGCAGTTTTTGGAACACCGCGCTAGCTGCTAAGCTAACGGGTTAGCTGCTTGTGACGGCTTCATCTTTAACTGCCAGATATAAGAGACGGCACGAAGCCACTCTGAAAGTTTCTATGTAAATTAAAGCTGTGGATGGCGTAGATCTGGTGCAGGAAAAGATAAATAAATTAGCTCTGCCTCCTCTCTGTTCTGAACCTCTCCCACCAGCACATGCTTCATACGTGCCAGAAGAGTCAAGCTAGGAGTCAGCATTCATTTGTGGCTTCACGTGGGATTTAAAACCCGCAATCCCAAGTGAAAGACCTCCGCCTAACCCATTACACCACCGCATCGTGTTCTCCCTCTGGACTTCCAGTCTTCTAGTTTCCTCTTTCAGACCACTTGAATTGCAATATGTTCGAAGGTTAGTATGGAATTGTTGCCCCATGGTGGCAAAAAAACGCTGCCTACACTCGCTTTAAGGCCTGTCGGGTCACCATTTTGCCCGATAGTTGCTTTTGAACAATGTTTGTTTGTGATGTTTTTAGTGAGACAATCTGATAACTTGATTTATTAGCTAGCTCACCAAAGTTTGTCTCTCTAAAACTCCAATCTTAAGTGTTTTAGGGTTCAGCAACTGCACTAACTGCACTTTAAGAAATAAGATTTGGGCTTAACAACAACAAAAAAACCCAACATTAATCTGTTTGAATGAAATTATCTTCAACCAATGAACTACACTGAGTTATGGGAATAAGCTTTTCCTCCTCTACCTGTCTTAACCATCTGAAACTGTCCAGGTATGTTAAAATAGAAGAAAGGACTTGAATCAAATTATCAAGCTAATTTCATTCAATTACATCCACGTGACTTTAGTTTAAAGCCATCTAATGCGTAAAAATGTAGCCTAAATTACACATAATGTCTATTTTATGCAATTAGCAGCATTACTGTGTCAACACAACCCATCAGAAATCATGTTTGTAACCTTAAATATTTATCTAATTCAGTAAATTAGAAAGAATAAAGCGTGCAAACAACAGTCTTTATTGGGGATTACTTTTAATTACAGACTAAATGTTGTGTTTCTGAATACAATGCACAGAGCAGTATTACCAAATCTGAGGCCATTTGCAGCCAGACTGGAGGCTTCTGGTAGCAGCAGGTGTGATCGCCTGCATTGCAATGAAAGCAGCACTAAGCCTATAGGCTGCTCCTTCACTCCAAACAACCTCCAACGTCTAAATCTCCTTTCTCAGCCCTCAGACTCATTACGTTGTCAACACTCAGCCTACTTGTCTTTGCCTAATCATCCATGCATCCTAAACCCAGTCATTAGCATGTATGAATGCTAACAAGGCTATCAGGAAGGACGGCCATGTGCCATAATCCCCCTCAGCATTCCCACTCCGTAACACCGGGAATCTGGTTCGCATTTCTGCTGCTCACTGATCCGTCGTGGCGGGTTTGGGTTCAAACATGGGAGGAAAGAGGAGTTTCAGAGATCAAAAGGACACTTCCCTAAAACAAAGTTGGTGTAGCTGAACAGTGAAAACAGTATTTGTATGACAAAGAGTTGACTTCTCAGATGTCTGCTCACTGTGGCCTCGTGGCAGGTTGTGAAAAATGTCTTAACTTGACATTTATCATTCCAGGCCTATAAATAATAAAGCGCTGTGTAATGGTATCATTTTAACAGCCAACCCAGGGCTGGTTACCCAATATGCTGACCACTACATTTGGCTATCACATTCCTTTTCCTCTGCCTCTAACTTCCACTTGTGGCTTCACTTCCACTGTAGTATTTTGTGTATTTGCACCTTTTTATTCTAAAGTTCACCGAGAAATGCTCCCACTTCTAAATGAACATTAATCAAAACTATTAAATTAGGGAACTTTAGATGTGCTCGTAGCTGGATTTTGAAACTTTGGACGGAGCTCGCCGGCCCGGTCTTTATAAGAAAAGCTAATTAACTCCCTCGAGATTGATATTGATCTTGTCATATAACTCTTGGCAAGGCGGCGAGCACCAGTCAACACTTTCCTGAAAATGCTGAAATACTTCTTTAAGTGAAACTTGGGTGACGACGGCGAGGAATCTTCCTTCTTGTCACGAGTTACGCCGGCTAAACGCACACAAACGTACACAGAAATGCAGAGAAAGCTTTACACGGCTGCTGCGTTTGTCGTCCTGCAACAATAACCGCCTTTCCTCCTGCTGTGGGTTATTTTTCTGAAGTTCGTGCTCGATTTAAAGGCTCCATTTCCTCCATAAGAATTGAGGTCAACACCTGCGCCGCTCTGTTCCAATACCTGCTTGGCTGAACTTTGACACACTGCACAGACTCACAAACCCGGTGCAGAAGCTGCTGAGACGTACGGCTACAACCAGGATCCCCTCTTCCTCTCCTCTCCGCCTGATTTACAGAAGCCAGCCAATATGTTCAAGCTTCCTTGTGTTCTCCGGCGGGACGTCTAGCCCCGACAGTAAATCTCTATCACCAATACTCCTCCATATGGCTGCATGAAAATTTCATTGTGGAGCGCCCGAGGCTAAAGGGCCTAGCTGGTGGAGAACAAGAGTGTGTGAGTGAGAGAGGAGTTTGTGAGATGCAGTGATTTGGTTGGCATTTGTAGCGGCGTGGAGTTTATTGTCGCTGCACGTACAGTACGTGTGCAGGTGCCCGCGGTGTGTTTGCATGCATGTGTATATGTGTTAAAACCAGGCTGCAAGATTTATGATTCAGTGCAACGCCATTTAATGCCTTGAGGGAAATCCAGTGTGCAAAATTTATCTCTGAATACTGTCCATTACACAGAAAGCTACCAGTTTTTACATGACAAGGTTCTACACTATTTATCTGTTTGTGTGTGTGCCGGGCCAGATGACGTTTCAATTTTCTAAATGTTAGGGTAGACTTCCATCTCATCTGTTTCCAGTTGAGACAGAACATCACATTGCAATCTATGTCACTCGTCAAGCATTTTAATGTGTAATTGCTATGTTGTAGTTGGTGTGAATAATGAGCCTTCAAGACCTAACAAATGACTTTTACTGCAGATGATGTTTTGTAAGTTTTCAGGCACAGAGAAGCGAGCTGTATTTTTCTTTAAACATTCCAAACATTGTCTAAACTTCCTGGTATTTGTTGCTTGTGTTGAACTCCACCCATCTGGTTTTGCAAGCCGAGCAAAACAAACATCATTTGGAAATCCTACCCTGACTCGCGCGGGGCTGCGACGCGATCACCTGCAGCTACCGAGGAGGGCGGCGGGTTTGAACGCTCCGCCGTCGCATTAAACACGGCAGAGTGGAATAAAGTCGAGTGAATTTTCCTCCGTTGAGGCACTCGTGACTCACTCGGCTGTAATGAAATTTCAGGCTTGCTGCAGCGTGAGCCTGGATCTCAGGTCTTGGGGGAAGCAGCCACACTAGAGGTCACTGTTGTAGTTCCAGAGGAAAAAGAGGGACCACTGAAGGGAGGATGTGAATCATTAATTAAATTCATCCTCCTGCAAAAGTTTCAAGTTATAAACGTCACGTTATATTTGTCTGCATGTCATCAGACGTGGTGCGTGCGTGTGATGTGACTGCTGTTTGTCTTTTTGTTTTTGTTTATCAGCATCGAGACACTGAAGTGCAGAACAAACCTGCTGCTAGACTTTAGATTTAACGTTTTAACTGCTGTATGCATTTTTAGATTCTTATTCTACAGCGTGCATTACAATCATTTTTTCTATCTTTGCCCAAAAAACAAAAAAAAGGTGCTCTTGTATTGTGTGGTTTCCTGCCAGAGAGAGGAGAGGAGGCTGTTTAATATTTTAAAAGAATATGGAGTAAATGTGATGCCAAATGTGACGCCACGTGGCCTCATAAATATACAATACGCTGCTAATATGTCCTTTCTCCATCAGGCTGTGTGTTGGTGTGTGTGTGTCTGTTTGTGTCCTTGTGTTGTTTCTCTTTAACCTGTGTCAGAAAGTACAAACACCTTTTTCTATATTAGACTACAGAATGTGTGTGTAGGATGTCTGTAACCAATTTTAGGTTTCATTGTGAAAATTGATGGTTTTGCTTCAAAAAATGTAATTCTGTGTAACGTAATTCTCACATATATGGACTTAAAAGAGTCGTAGACATAAAGATAATTCATTATTCACATATCACACACCTTGGATTTGTGACTGGCTGCATGTGAACTGCATCACCTGTGATTAATCATTCATGGGCTCCATCTGTGTCCTGGACATTTCAGTTAGCAGCAGACTCCAGCGCTCTGCAACACGGTGGAAAACAGGGAAGAGGGAAACGCTCTCTGCTTGTTTAAATTATCAGCTGCAACAATTCATCAGAATAAATGCCAGCTATTAAATTAATCCCCAATGATTTGGATAATCAGTTAGCTGGTTTAGGTAACCTCTTAAAGAAAAAAAATACTAATTCTCTGATTCTGGCTACTTAATGTTTAATATTTCCTGGTTTCTTTATTCCTCTGTGACAGTAAACTGAATGTATCTGAGCTGTGGATGAGGACATCGAATTGGGATTTGAAAAAACGACATTTTTCTGACATGTTATGGACAAAACAACTGATCTGTCGGCTAATCGAATATAAATCTAACCGATGGTTGCAGCCCTGCCATAAATAAGGGAAGCATAGGATGTAAGTGGTTGTATTTTGGTGTGAAAGCAAACGGTGCAGCACCAACTAGCCACAGATTAAAACCAGAAAACTGCACAATTTGATAGAATCTGCTTGTTCACATTTTCCTCGCTGCTTGATTCAAATGAGAATCTGTACAAAGTGTGTTTGAGCTGTAGTCACAGTAAAGTACTTACTTTTGTGGATTCTGTCAACTTGGAATTACAGTTTCTTCCTTAACGCTGGTATTCTAATTTCAGCGAACTTGTAAAAATGATGTTTACTACTGCTTTTAGCGCCTGGCATCATGATGTCCACGTTTCTTCAGATTCTTCTGCTGCAACTCAACTCATGTAGGATGAAGTAAGTTTAATGACAAAATCACGGTTTGCATTTTATGTATGGACAATACTTGAGTTGAAAAACTGGAAACTTCAAGTTGACTTTCCTTAAAATTAAGTTGCAGTGGTGCTCATTTGAGAGGAAAACCAGTTTCATTGATATTACTTGTTAAGTCAGTTTGGATAAATTCAGTTGCATGTTACCATCGATGTGATTCACTTCTGTTGGTCCAACAGGTTTTGCAGTGAGTCCATTTGTTCTCTTAAACTTGCTGTAGTGCTGGATGGATGGTAAAAAAAAAGTTAAATATCAATGATTATTTGTTCATGATTTCAAGTGATTTTTGTCTGAGCGTCTGTTTAACATCAAACTTGCCATATCACTTCTTATGAATACTTTTTAAAAAAATCTTATTTCATTGTCGTTAGTTGCATTTCATTGGCAAAGCTCATGTATACGCTTGTCTTGAAGGACATACCGCCGCTAACATTAATGTTGTGAGAGAGTTAATTCTCAAAGCTAACGTGAGGTGAAGCACATAGCTGGATGTTGCAATTTAGGCATTTTTCACATCTTCCATCCATTATCTATACACCGCTTAATCCTCACTAGGGTCATGGGGGGCTGGAGTCTATCCCAGCTGACTCAGGGTGAAGGCAGGTTCACCTGGACAGGTAACCAGTCTATCACAGGGCTACACTTAGAGACAGACAACCAAGCACACTCACATTCACACCTACGGACAATTTACAATCACCAATTAACCTCAACATGTTTCTGGACTGTGGGAGGAAGCCGGAGAACCCGGAGAGAACCCACGCTGCACAGGGAGAACATGCAAACTCCACGCAGGAAGATCCCGGATGTCCTCACCGAGATGCGAACTGACGACCTTCTAGCTGTGAGGCAACGGTGCTAACCACCGCTCCACCTTGCAGCTTTTTCACATCTTGCAAAAACATAAAAACTTAATTCTCAGAAGCATTTGGCAGATATCCAGTCAGATTGCAATGAGGCAACAGGCAGCTCGCCCCACTGAGGGTCAAATATGTGTCATCTGCTTCTATAGCAGAAGGTTCTGGGTGCATGTATTCACCATATTGATGAAGCTATCCCTACGTAGCAAAACCTGGAGCCAGGAGCTGTTAAAGCACCATTTTAGATCTATTCTATCCAGCCCCTGGCATTAAACTGTAGAACGAGGAAAAATGGCAGAAGTAGTTTCTTCATACAATAGTCCTGAATTACATCCATTTCAGAGTAACTTAGTGCCACTAAAGCCAGACTCCTGCTGCTGCCAGTAGGTGAGGCTGCGCCCGACTCACCCCGCATAACCCCATCGCCTCCAAACGAAAATATGCTTCACATATTGCGACAAAAAAAACCCCAACCCCACAGCCGAGTTGCATTGTTTACTTTATGGCGCTTGTCTGGATGTAATGGTTAGGACAATTTATGTTAGTATTCCACAAATGGTCTTATTTTATACTTTTACTGCTATTTTATACACTCCAGTCCAAGGAAGTTCAAGGCACAAGCTGTGGAGTCTGGTTTGGGTTTCGCGAGGACAGTCCCTCAGCATTAGCTCAGCAGCGCTTCATCGCAACGCTTCCCGACAGCGGCGGTCGGGACTGTTTTGGTTGCGGTATTGTTTCCTTCGTTGTCGTTTGGTTTGATTTCGGAGATTTTGGCGCACGACCAAAGAACTGCAAGTGATCTGAGGGAAGTCCCTGCAGAGACTTTGGGAATCAAACAATGGATTTTCTTTTTTCTGTTTTTGCTCAGGTTGCTGTTTTTTTGGTCGCTGTATTCAATAATTTCTGTAACAATGGTGGAAATTTCCTAACTGACCCGACGAAGCTGAATGAAAGCAGAATACGGGAAGAAACCGAGAGCACAGATCACGTAGGAACACAGATGCCTGCAAACACGCACAGAGAAGTTTGCACATGCAGGCCTGCACACATACAAACATGGTCGCGCATGGACGGACGCACACACACACACACACACAGACACACACACTGAGCTGCAGTCCTGTGCTTGATTGTCTTACCATCAGTCATTCTACCAAGTGGTAATTGAAAACACATCTCCCTCAGCCCCTGGCACCCATTACAAATAAGACACACTGGGGCTTTTCTCCACACAACACAAAGCATAATAACAAATAGAGTCAGAACCGACCAACAGAGAAAGAGAAAGAGGAAAAAAAAAAAAAANATTGGGATTTGAAAAAACGACATTTTTCCAACATGTTATGGACAAAACAACTGATCTGTCGGCTAATCGAATATAAATCTAACCGATGGTTGCAGCCCTACCAAAAAAAAGGGAAGCATGTAAGTGGTTGTATTTTGGTGTGAAAGCAAACGGTGCAGCACCAACTAGAGACAGATTGAAAACCAGAAAACTGCGCAATTTGATAGAATCTGCTTGTTCACATTTTCCTCGCTGCTTGATTCAAATGATAATCTGCACCACAAAGGCTATTTGAGCTGTAGTCGCAGTAAAGTACTTACTTTTGTGGATTCTATCAACTTGGAATTACAATGTCTTCCTTAAAGCTGGTGTTCTAATTTCAGCAAGCATGTAAAACTTAAAGTGACTACTACCTTTAGTGTTGAACGCCTGACGTTATGATGTCCACGTTTCTTCATATTCTTCTGCTGCACCTCAACTCATGTAGGATGAAGTAAGTTTAATGACAAAATCACGGTTTATATTTTATGAATGGGCAGTACTTGGGTTGAAAAATCGGAAACTTCAAGTTGACTTCCTTAAAATTAAGTTGCAGTGATGCTCATTTGAGAGGAAAACCAGTTTCATTGATATTACTTGTTAAGTCAGTTTGGATAAATTCAGTTGCATGTTACCATCGATGTGATTCATTTCAGCTGGTCCAACAGTTTTTGCAGTGTGGCTGAGTCCATTTATTCTAGGTGGATGGTTTAAAAAAAAAAAAAAAAAAAAAAGTTAAATATCAATCTTTATTTGTTCACGATTTCACATGATTTTTGTCTGAGTGTCTGTTTAATGCTGAACTTTCCGTATCACTTCCTATGAATACCTTTTTTTAATCTTATTTCATTGTCATCAGTTGCTTCTGTCTTTATTCAGTGTGTTTCATTGGCAAAGCCCATGTATACGGTTGTAGGACATATAGCTGCTTACGTTAATGTTGTGAGAGAATTAGTTCTCAATGCTAACGTGAGGTGAAGCACATAGCTGGATGTTGCAATTTAGGCATTTTTACATCTTTCATCCATCCATCATCTATACACCCCTTAATCCTCACCAGGGTCCTGGGGGGCTGGAGTCTATCCCAGCTGACTCAGGGTGAAGGCAGGTTCACCTGGACAGGTAACCAGTCTATCACA